>NC_067473.1:13629935-13931364 GCF_947179515.1 Apodemus sylvaticus | reverse complement strand
GGTTAATTTTATGTTCTCCTTGTGTTTAATTTGTTCCCCTAACTGAAGTGTGGATACAAAACTGATTATATATATGTATGTGTTGCCTATACAAACATTACACGTACAATTGAGTAAAATTTAAATAAAATTTGAATGTTAATTCTGATATATAGATATTGAATAGACATTGAGAAGAGAGAATAAAAACTTAAAAAATGCTTTTTATCAGGCAGATTAAGGACCAGAAATTTTATTAGGAATAGCAAAGTTACCAAAATATGTATGGGTGTCCTGTATGGTTGCTGGTTATAGTTTTCATTTTTTTTTGCCTGCCCTGAGCCCCTTGCGAATGAGCCTCTTGTTTCATATCATTCAAACAACATGATTCTATAGTGAAGCGTTTGCTTCCATGATTTGCAGTTGAGTTGGTAGACATTTAAGTAACAAGAAAGCCATGAAGACCTATTTAAGTGCTGAAGACACAGCTAGGCAGGATGAGATTGAGTTGATGTTTCAGTTTTAAGTACTCCTTCTGATTCAGAGTCTGCAGTTTAGGACTGTTAATTTTCTTGAATTTCATCCACATATCTTATAAAGGAGGTCATGTTTGGTGCCTTTCATTAGAACCTATCATGCTTACATGATATGCCACTGAGCACTTGTATACACATATTTCAGTGGATTTATGAACAAAGAATTGAACCTTAGCTAATCTTCCTTCATACTAATGTAGGGGTGTGGCCTACAGGCTCTTCCTGCAGTGTTTACCTGCTGCTGGAGGGAGGCCTCTTTGGAGAGTACTAAAGACTATTTTCCCTCAATACTCTCTTACACTCTTCCATTGAAAACACTGGAGGACTCTAAATCTTCCCTGGAAAGGGCCTAAGAACTGGATCAAGTCATAAAAATGCAACATACTCACTAGCTCCTTCTTCCCATTTCCTGAGGTTTGCTTACAGTTCCTAACCTTCCTGCTGTGTAGTGTGAAGCTGAACTAGCTGTCCATCACTAGAATGCATGGTGAGCCTGCTGCAGTGGTTGCCTGGTCTCCACAACTTCTTCATTCAGAAGAGTCAGAAGAGTTGCCTGCAAAGGCTTACAGATCTCACAGGCTGTGTGGGCCTGCGCTGAGTAACAGCAGAGGAGGCTTCCTCTATCTTGTGTTGGCTTCCCAGTACCCACTTACAGTTCTAAACAATGAGCAAAGAGGGTGTGGGGTTGGGCCCTTTCTAACTAGGTTTCCTTGTCAGAACCCTAGGTTTTTTTCCCCTTTCTCCTGCATAGTGTACCATGTAGGGGCTTGGAGAAGCAATTTCCTTACACACTGGATGGTTTTATAGGGGCCAGAATATGTTCAGGAAGTGAGCTTTAGGACACTGAACATCTATATGACCCTTACCTCACAGCATTTATACAACTTAATTCATGATATACGGAAGTCTTAAATGTGAAGCCTCAAACCTGATTTTTTTAAAAAATCTTTTCAGTGTTAGGTTAATGACATAAATACACTTCAAAACTGAAATGTTGAGTGTATCAATACCCATTATCTAAATATACTTAAACCTGGAACACGGATAATTTGGAAGATTTGGAACTAATTTTTGATATCTGTCTGATTGGTTATAAGGATGAGTTAAAAATTCAGCTCTATAATTTGTTAGCTTGATAACATGAGGAAGTTTATCTTCCCACTGTTGAAACAACCTGCAGTTTCCCTAGGACAGAAGTGTTGACTTGACTTACAGGTGCAGAGAGCACCAATGAGGTATAATTTGGATAGAAATGGGAAGGCTTCCTGGAGACAGGTGACTGGGATCCTCTTGTAGAGTAAGGGTGCCTGCCGCCTCCTGTCTCTAGTTCCTCTTAACTTCCGATTGCTCATCTCCTGAAACCTCCATCTTGGTTCTCACACAATCCCCCTCCCCCTTTTAATATTTATTTATTTATTTATTTATTTATTTATTTATTTATTTATTTATGTATTTATTTATTTATTTGGTAACCGAGCAGTCCAGTGTCTCATAAAACACTTAAATGTGAGGCCTCAAACCTGATTTTTTTTTTTTTTACACTTTTCAGTTTTAGGTTAATGACATAAATATACTTCAAGACTGACATGTTGTGTGTATCAATACCAATTATATAAATACACTTAAAGCTGGAAGATGTATTAAGTATTGCTGAAAAAGAAATGACCTTCATTATTTTCTTCTCTGATAACCCTCTAGATATCTGTATTTTTTTAAAAAACTAACAAGACAACTGTTTATTTCAGAAAAAAGTCTGGTCCTTCTCTTAAGGACTATCAGAGGAATGCGACAGGCCAGCCCGACCATGAGATTATTCCTTTAGATTAACTCAGAAACAAATGGATTGACAGATTAATTATACTTAAGAGTCCCCTCCTATTGCTTTATAGCTGATATTGGGAGTGACACCTGTTTGTAATCATATATCTCACTGCCCCAAGAAAAACAGCCTGATGAACTCTATGAGCAATAAAGTGGAATATTCTGATACCACAGCTTTTATTATTAAATAAGGATCAGAAATGCCAACCTCCTCAAACTTAGAAAACGGGAATATCTGTTCACTCTTGCCATAGGTGTTCACAATCGTAGGACACACTCTGAAGGGTCACAGGTCCTGCCTCCTCTGCTTTGTTACATGGGTTCAGATCGTCTTATAGGACAGTAAATCCCAGCATCCTTACTCCTCATTACGATTGCTGTCAGAAGTAGTTAGCAGAGCGTTCCCCCTTCTGCCTTGCAGAACTGTCTGTCCTGGGGCTTAAGTCCATTTACAAATGTCATTGTCGGTAACACAAAAACTCCAGGGAAATGTGAAAGGGTAAGAAGGTATTTCCAGGTGAAGGTGTCTATGTGGAACTTTCCTAAATACTATGAATTCTGATGCCTGCCATCAGAAAAAAGAAAGATAAAATGACTTTTTACTAAAAACTGAAGACTTCTTTCTGTCTGCTTCAAACGGGGACTCACCTTGTCCTCTTTGCCCAGACGTGGTCGTTGTGCTCTGGGAGGCCTGCCTGCTGTTTAGGACTGTCTTTTTATATTTGCGGCACTAATTAATTTTCTAACACTTGGGACTCTGTTCTGAGTAATTGTCAATTTAGTGTTGCTCACATGAACTGTGCTAAAGGAGGAATAGGGTTTATTTATTTAGTCAATTTGCTATTCATTGCACATGTTTATTTTTTGTGAACTATAATGAACAATTAGTGAATAAAAATGTTATCATTATCATCATTGTTATTATTGCTGTATGTATTTTCCCTATGTATGTATGTATGTATGTATCTATCTATCTATCTATCATCTATCTATCTATCTATCTATCTATCTATCTATCTATCTATCTATCTTGAGAAAGAGTTGCTCTAGATATCTCTGGTTGTACTGGACCTATATAGACTGGGATTTCCTTGAAGTGAGAGATATCCTCCTGCCTTTGCCTGAGTAATGGAATTAAAGGTATAAGTCACCATGCAGAGCCTAACTAGAAATTTCAAACAGATATACAAAACAGAACATGATTTTTAAAACAAAACAAAACAAAACAAAACATTCAGTAGCCATGAATTGACTTTTGGAAGGATTGCACAAGTGTCCAAACTCTCTTTTTTTTACTTATGAGTTGGTGGAATCATTCCCGAATCAGTAGGTTCTTCATTGCAGCATAGGAAGACAGATATAATGCCATTATCTTGAGTATTTATGATAATGGCATTGCTATTTTCAGTTTGACTTTTCCTTGAAGTGTGAGTTCTTTTTTAGCTGTTGGATAGCCATACTGTCTTGCTTCTTTTTCTCCCTCCTTTTCTCCCTCCCTCTTTTCCTCCCTCAATCCCTCCCTTCCTTCCTCCCTCCCTTTCTTCCGCAGGATCACCTGTGTGTGTGTTAGCCATGTGATCTACCTGTACCCAACCCTTTTTGTTTATATTTTGTATGTATGGGAGCCTTGTCTGCATGCATATCAATGTTCCATGTGCCTTCAGTGCCTTGGAAGGCCAGAAGTGTCGGATCCCCAGGAATTGTAGTTTGAGACAGTTTTTAGCTGTCACGTATGTGCTGGGAACTGAACTGATTTTTCCTTAAGAGCCACAAGCTCACAGCTGCTGAGCCACCTGCCCAGCATTGCCCTTTTTATTTTTTATTTTCCGAAATAGTCTAGCTAAGGCAATAGTCTGGCTTACTTGCCTAGGCCTGCCTTCAACTCTCCACCTACCTGCTCTAGCACTCTGAGTGACGGATCACAAGCACGTGCCACTGTGCCACTGTGGCCTTTTGCTCGAGGTAACTAAAGTCATTTGGTTTAAAGCCTCCTATTAAATTTGTACATGTGAATTCTTAAGCAGAATTTTATGTTACTTACAAACACATTTAGCTTTAAGTATATTCTCCTTCGAATATTTATTGTAGAGTGTGAGTACAAATTTTTGCTGTCAGCAGAACAGTTATTTAGATACTGAAGCGAAGAAAAGTGACCACTTCAGCAAGACAGCTAATATGGTGGTAGCTGATACAGCTTGTGATTACTCGCCTACAGTATAACAGCTGTACGCAAAATTTTATCCATAAATTAGTTTATATCTTATAATCAAGATAAAGAGTATCTTATAACATATCAGGGCAGGTTGTTGAATTTCCTCTATGTTTGGTCTGTGGGGCTGCAGGTAACACAAAAAGTCTCCATTGAGCTCAGATCCCAGAACGTGTCCCAGAGTAGAAACCAAAACATTTGTTGTGTTGAAACATGCCAGAATCAAATAAATTGTTTTTACAAAAGTTGTCAAAGGTGGCTAGGCTTGGTACATACCTTTAATTTAGCACTTGGAGGCAGAGGCAGACAAATCTCTGAATACCAGCTTGCTCTGCTCAGTGAGTGGCCAGCCAGGGCTACAGAGTGAGTCCCTGCCTCAAAACAAAACAAAACAAAACAAGCTGTCTACTAATGGAACTCTTCGTTTGTCCTTGACTCTGAGGGCAACGATTGTCAATACTTTGCTGGTGCCTTTTTCTTCTGAGGCATCCATCTGTGCACATCAGAATTGAAATAATCTTCAAAAACATTTTTTTGACAAAATTATATTCTGTTTAAATTCTGTTTCTTTCGTTAACAATTTTTCTGACAGCCTGTTGCTGAAGATCCTTTTATATTGTGTGTAGGAGATGTTATGTACATGATTATCTACTTTCAAAAGAATATCTTTCCATGATGCCTTTTCTAAATTGTATCTGCCAATATATCGTTCAGAACAATGCTATCAAGGACTTTAACTGAAGTTTTTAGACTCTTGAGATCAGCAAGTTTCCTAGAACATTCGCAGTAAGTGTTTTGAGGACTCTCTTGAGTCACTCTTATTCTGTTTTCTAATGGATCACTTAAAGCTGGTTGAGTTTACATACATTTTTTTTTCAGAAACATGTTCGTCTTAGGATGTCTGGCCAAGAAGTACACAGATATTCGCAGTGCCAGTCAGACTCTCGCTAAACTTTTCAGCTGAGCTGTTCTCATCTAAGTGACTTCAGGAAAGACTCAGAAAAGTCCTATGGATAAATCCTGTTAAAACATAACTGTTTCTATATGGGTGGAAGACCTCTAAGTAAGGGAATGTACGTATTAGAATATTGTAGAGACTAGGAGGCTAGGAGAAATCTAAAATCTTGTCAACAGAAAGTGTCCACATCAATAAACATTATAATTCATATTTTATTTTTATTATATTAAAATATTGATGCTACATCATGTAGTTATCACCTAAATACCTTGTCAAAAAGACCTTTATATGTGAGCATTGGATGAATATTAAGTACCACTCATAATTGTCTTATAGGCCTCAAATATAATCATTGAGTGTTGTCCTCTGACCAATTTGGTTTAGGACATGATTAGATCTTGCTCTTTTTTCCCCCATACTGTTAATGATTTATTTTATTTTATTTTTTATTGGTTATTTTAATTTTTACATTTCAAATGCTACCTCACTCCCTGGTTTCCCTTTCCAAGACCCTCTATTCTCACCCCTGCTCCCCCCTTTCTATGAGGGTGCTCCTCCACCCACCAACCCACTCCCGTCTCACCAACCCTAGCATTCCCCTACACTGGGGCATCGGGCCTTCACAGAACCAAGGGCCTTTTCTCCCACTGAGGCCTGACAAGGCCATCCTCTGCTTCATATGTAGTTGGAGCCATGGATCCCTCCATGTGTACTCTTCAGTTGGTGGTTTAGTCCTCAGGAGATCTGAGAGGTCTGACTGGTTGATACTGTTCTTCCTATGGGGGTGCAAACCCCTTTAGCTTCTTTAGTCTTTCCCCTAACTCCTCCATTGGTGTCCCTGTGCTCAGTCCAATGTTTGGTCGCAAGCATCTGCACCTCTATCAGTCAGACGCTGACAGAGCATCTCAGGAGACAGCTGTAACAGGCTCCTGTTAGCAAGCACTTCTTGGCATCAGCATTAGTGTCTGGGTTTGGTGTCTGTAGTTGGGATGGATCCTTAGGTGGGGCAGTCTTAGGATGGCCTTTCCTTCAGTCTTTCTTCCATTCTTTGACCTTGTATTTCCTTTAGACAGGAACAACTCTGAGTTAAAATTTTTGAGGTGGGTGGGTGGCCCCATCCCTTTACTGAGGCCATGCCTAACCTTAGACCTTGCTATTACATGGAACACAAGGAAGGGAACATGTGATTAATGAATATCTATGGGTGAGTGCAGCAAACCCTTTGATTCATTGAGGAAGTTTTATGAAGGCATGGTTGTTGTTTCTTAGTAGGTACAAGATCATTATACTTATGGTGAAGTTCAGTTATTAAGGTTATTTTACATCACTAACTACCTAGTTTCTCTTATTTTCAATCAGACCTTGACTTACACACACATGTGCGCGCACACACACACACACATATACACACAAACACACACATTCATGCACATATGCACAATGTATATACATGTATGAATGGATCCCAGTTAATTCTGAACTATCCATGTACTCAGGTGAGCACCCTTGGTGATATATTAACATTATCTTTCTTTACTACAAAAAGCATTCTCCAGACTGTGCTGGAATGCCTTTGTGTTCATCTTCTTTTGCTCACTCTTCTACAATATTTACTCCTTTTCTAGGGCAGCAGGTGCCTACAAGAGCTTCTGTATTTGGTCAGGTCCCTATTTTTATGTTCTTATAATTTCAGCCTTCACCACAATCTGGAGTAATCCTTCTTTTGGAAACCATTGGAAAGCAGACTTTCTAGAGATAGCACTTCATTGGGAGCTTATTAGCACACATGATTCTAATGTGCTGTCTACTTACATACAGGCCATTTTTAAAAAATGGTTTATTTATGTATAAGAGTGCTCTATTTGCATGCACAACCGAAGAGGACATGAGATCCCATTATAGATGGTTGTGAACCACTATGTGGTTCCTGGGGATTAATCTCAGGACCTCTGGGTGAACAGCCAGTACTCTTAACCACGGAGCCATCTCTCTAGTCCCCATAAGCCATGTGTTAAGACTTTTTTCCTGTAGGTTGGTTCTGACATATGAGTGCAGCCACCAAGCCTCATCACTAGAAGAATTTCTGGGCGGTGAGGCTTGCAAGGGCAGGCCCACCCATCTCTTGGCATCCAATCATGGATCAGGCTTTCAAATAGTGATTTCTTGGGGTTTTATCTTTTTACCATCAGACACTGTCTCTATAAGACTTCAAACTCTTCTTAAAAGGTAATTGTAAGTAGATACCTTTGACACCTTGGGAAATGATATGATAAAATGCTGAGCCCAGCCAGCAAAAGAATACTTCTGAATGTGTGTTATTTTACAATAATGAAGTAAAGGGGGTGGGGAAAAAATCTCATAATATCCTATTGGAATGCCAGCTTGCTAGATTAAAAGGGACCGACCATTGAGGAAGGGAGAACTCAGATGCTTCAATGGAACTGCACTTGAAGAAAGCCAGAAGCGTGGATGAGTGATACACTTTAATAACTGAGTGATAACAGCCCACATCAGGTGAAAGCTACCCCTTGTTTTACTTGCTATGAGTTTTCCATTTTATACTGTTTTGAATTGAAGGTCAAAAATTTGCCTCACATAAATCATCTTGCAATTCATCTAAGGCAAGTGCTCCACAAAACTATTGTTGTTATTATAAATAATGAGGCGAAGAGCATTCAAGCACTGTCAGAAATTATATTGGCAGGAATGGTACTGGATCCTTAAGCGATAGAGTTGGATTTCTACCTCCTATGCAGCTGAGTTTCTGAGTACTTTTTCTGACAGTGACAGTGATCGGCCATCATGATAGGCTGGGTTGCAAGTGGAGAATACTTTGTCTTGTAAAGGAAACACATTTTTGTTACATAATTGAAATATATATTATAAGTTGTTACTGGGGAGAAAAGTGGAAATCATGAGGTTTGGGAATTCTCCATTTTGTAGACAGCAGGAAGATACTAGAAAGGGGTGCCACCTACATTTCTCACCAGTCTTGGTCTCTCTTAAATTCACAACATGTTGAATGCTAGACCGTTTTATCTTAGTTCGTATGCTTTTAGTTATACTACAAAATAATCCTATAGTATTTCGTGACAGTTTGCTGTTATAATTCTAAAAATCTGGAAAGGCATACCAGAGAAATTGAATTAGAAGCAGCCAAGGCCTACTAACATGCACCTATGGAGTGAGTACTACATGGAATTTACACCCAAGGCAGAGTTTCTCAACCTGACTTGTACTGATGCTGTAGTTCAGACAGTTCTTTAAACAATGGGGCTGCCTTTATTCACAGTAAAGTGTTAAGTGCAACCATGGATGGCCTCTACTCGGGCAGTGCCAGTGGTAACTCTGCTCAAATCAGGGCCATCAAACATGTCTCCAGATATTCTTAGATGCCTCCCCAGCTGACAGAATTATCCCCATAAGTATTTCCTTGAATATACACGTCCACTGGACTTTTCATAGTGAAGGAGCTCATGAGATGTAATCCTGTAGCCGGTGGTGCTGATTCTGACCCACATTATTTTGATAATGTGTTTGTGATCTGTGCTGACTAGTCTTATGCCAACGTGACACCTGAAAGGAGGGAACCTCAGTGGAGAAAATCCCATAAGATGCAACTGTGAGGCATTTTCTTAATTAATCATTTATAGGGAGAGCCTAGTCCATTGTTAGTGGTGCCAGCCAGGGGCTGGTGGTCCTGAGCCCTTAAGAAAACAGGCTGAGCAAACCATGGAGAGCAAGCCAGTAAGCACACCTCTCCATGGCTTCTACATAAGCTTCTGTCAGCAGGATCCCACCCTGTTTGAGTTCCTGCCCTGGCTTCCTTCAATGATAAACTACAATGTGGAAGTGTAAGCTTTTCTCTCCCACCTTCCTTTTTGATCATGGAGTTTAATCACAGCAATGGAAACCCCAAGGAAGACATGTTCTTGTTAGATGAGTGTGTTTTAGCTTTTAATTCCCTTTAGTAAACATCCTGTTAAAACAGAAAAGTTGGTTAGCCCAACATATATATATTTTTTTTTTTGCATCAAACTGCTTAGTGATACAGGAAATGCAGTCAGTCATATAACATAGTCAAGTGTACAGCAGTCAAGGTTCCCTGTTCTTGGAGATTGTGAATTTCCTGAAGGGGAATTTCACAGTGAACCATGGCATTATCAGAAGGTTGCTGCTGTCTGTCCTTCCCCACTGGGTTAGAAACAGAAATGGTTCAATGTATTCTGTTCTGTGTGGACAATCTTTTGTGGTTCCAAGTTTGGAGAGTTTCCAAGGTAGCTGTGGGCAAACTGTAATTACCATGAACACACACTTTTGTTAAGGGTATTTGTTTCACCTGGGACATAGCCGACCAATGAAGATTTTTTTTTTTTGGCTGAAACTGAACCTTTCTTTCACAAGAGAACACTTACAGAGATACCCACACTGTAAGAGAGCTATTGGGACAAACTAGGGATACTATGAAGCTTTGTTTGTAGTTGTATAATGTTCTGTCATATATATGGCCTTTGAAATTTTATAGGGCTGGCCTGAATGGATGTACCAAATATATCTTCCAGAGGACAAGACTACCAGGTGTTTTTGCTCATATGCTTTTTCTATAAAAGGAGAACACGTGTTCTTCTTTCAGATCGTGAGACAGGAAGGATTGCAGCACAGCGTGGTGTAGTGGGGCCATGGAAAATCCCGGTGCTCACTGTCTGTATTGGTTAGCTTTTCCCTTCCTGACTAAACATAGACATGATGAAGTCTGTTTGCACTATATTTTCAGTCCACCCTTCTCCTGGTTTGCCCTATATTAAATGTGATTAATATACTCTTGGCTTTTGCCTGTTGTTCAACGTAATTGCTAATGATAATTGTTCCCCTTCAGAAGTGTCTAGGATGACACAAGAATTTACATGCATCAATTTTGGAAACCTCCTCTTCAGTATAGGTGGATTTTTAGTTTATCTCATAAACTACCATATGTATTAGTGTACTATGCAAACTATCAGTGCATATATGTAGCTTAGTGGAACTATATGTTGTAAACTCTCTGCAGTATGTGTGGATTGTGGATATGTTAATTGTGACAAAGAACAGTGATTTGTTTCTATTCTTGATATACACTTTCTTTTACATGGGGTAAGAAAGGAAACAATTACTATATTCCATATTTTTTCAGTAGGAGCTTAAGAGCTTTAAAAAAGTCATAAACTGCCACATTTCACAACCAAAATACCAGATTAATATAAAAAACAGTACTAGTTTTGGTGTTACTTGTGAAACTAAGATTGAGTCTGTTCTGAGGATATTCCTCTAAAATATCTGTGATGTTTTCATCCCCCATGCTTTGAGTGTGATTTTATTTGGAAAGAGAGGTTTTGTTTTTCAGATGTAATTAGTCAGGATTATGTCATTCTACTATACAGTGGCCACTATTCCAACAAGATACATGAGGTTTTAAAAGGGGATATTTCCAGGTGTACACATAGGGGCAGTGCCATGGGAAAACAAAAGTTATAGCACGGCAGGCAGAAGCACAAGCTGAGAGACCAGGAGCTGTAAGAAAATCAGGCTCCTAGGACCAAGAGACAAGGCAGTGGTCTTGCTCCTTGTCATCCCGTTTCTGACAACCTTCAGGCTAGGCCAACTAATCCTGATAGCACCACATTCTCTGAGCTTCTCTCTGGAGGTGAACAAGGCTTCAGTACTCAGGAAATCATGGTGGGTCCTGCCATCAAATAATACAGTTTTACAGCAATGTATTAAATGATGTATTAAATATAATATCTCAGGATATTTAGCACTGAATACTTGTGGTGAAGTTCTCAGATTAATTTTAAAGTGTGTATATGGGTGTAGATGGATGTATACATATTAATAAATATATGTGTATATATTGATTTAAAAAACATCTTGGCTTTTTCCCTTATAGGAAAATCTAGGTTTAATAAGCATGTCTTTTAAATGATAGGACATAGTAAATTTATTAGAAATATAATTCAAAATCTTAAATAATTGAGTGGTAAGAGTTAGGATTTTGACACACGTACTGTCAGTTTGTCTTATAGATTTAAATCCCAGAGGTTTACTATGTGCAGAATTTGTATCTAGGGAGTTTTTCCAGCATTATATAGTAAGGGAAGCCAGCATCTTGTGTTTCTTGTACTCAATTCTGGCATAATCCCAATGGATCCATTCCAGGTCTGAAAAAATGTGTGATGGATGAATACTGTGACTTTGTTTTTTTTTTTTTTTTTTGCAAGCAGACTTACCAATTAATAGAGGAACGCTTAGACGTTTAAGTTTAGTTTAATGAAAAAAAAGGAGGCTAATTTAAGAAACATTTCCCCCATTCTTATAAAATAAAGTAATACAATTATAATGTATGGAATTTTAAGTATGTGCATTTCAGAGATGGTAATGCTGTTGACTACGTATGTAAGTAGGGTTAACTATGAACAGTGCATCAAGCCCAGGGTTTCACAGAGATTTGCACTACCATGGTCACACAGGATCAGGTCAGGAAGGCTTGGGGCTGTTAGTGCTATTAGCACTTAATGCACAACTTCTTGAGGAAAGCATTTTTACTGTTCACATTCTGGACACATTTGTCTCCCAGGATGAATCCGAGTCTCTCATCAGAAGAATCAACCTGTCTTCTCTTTTAATACTTGACACTGTTTTTGCCCTGGCTCTTGGATAGAATGACCGATGCATGCCTTTAACACAGATTGCTGCTTTTTCTTCCCACCAATTAATATTTTGCTGTCCACAGTTATGGGTAAGAGTGTTTCCACCATTTACTCACTTACCTGGTTAGGTTTTTTCCCCTGTATCAGCTCTATTATATGTGTGTAGTTGTCAGACATGAGTTTGGTTTTGTAGTGGTCATGGACCACTGAAGATGTCACTAAGCGAGTTTCCACTTCCTCTTTAACAAAAAGCATTCAAATTCAGTCTTACCTTGATCCAAGAATTTTCATAACAATGGAAGCAGTATGTGGGGGAGTCATTAGAGGGCTCTACTGTACTTGATGTGCATGTGCTGTTCATCTCCTGCAGCCATCGTATTGGATGTGTGCAGCCTCGTGTGCGATTTTAAGGTTGACTGACGGTTTCTGTTTTGGGACTTCACTTCATGAAGACTCATTGGGTATAAGCAGTGCAATTTGGTTATCATTCAGCTTAGACAGCAGTTTGTTACCTGCTCTGGTTTTTGCTTCATAAATTGCTTCTTGGGTTGATTTTTTGTTCTCCCAAAATTGTTTTTAATGGTATATTTTTAAAACCACACCCCCCACAGCCCCCCCCCACGCACACACAAACACACATAATTGATCAAAGTTAAAATCATGTATTAGGCATTCTGCCCAGGAGCCATGGTCAAAACAGTATCAGGTGTTAAGACACACTACATGTATGTGACTGGTATAGAGTTTGTAGCCTTCTGCATGTTAACCAAGTGGTTCCACACATTAAGCTACACTCCCCATCCTGAGTTTATATATATTCCCACTAAGAAGTAGTGAATGACATATATATATATATATATACACTTTTCATTAATAAATTTAATTAGCATTTCTAATGATAACTCTGGTAGTATATAGTTCCTTGAACAAATAAAGCCAACACAACAAGGTAGTACCCTAGTTGACTTACAGAATAGTTATGACAAAGAGGGCTACTTTATAAGTATTTTCTTATAATAAAAAATGATTTAATACATATATTTATAAATAATTTTAATATAGTTACATTTGTTTTTAAAGTTTACAAAACGTTCCAGAAGAAAAAAGAAGTATCATGGAGGAGCTATATATAGTTCAGAAGGAATCTAAGGCTTGAGAGGAAAACTATTTCCAACAATAGGCCTGGGAAAGTGGCATTGTAGCTGGGCAGGAAGGGAACTTCAGAAGCCCCACTTCTCAGCCTAGCCCTGAAAATGCAGAGAAATCAGGGCACGGATAGAAATAAATTTTCTGGTGACCTATTTCCCCTCTGGCAAATGTTGGAGAAATGAACAGTATAATACCCAGTTCCTTCAACACAGGGAGAAAAATGGGTCCCCCTCAGTCAAAATCTGAGTGAAAAGGTGACTAAGAAACATCTAGTTAAGAAAGGGCTATAAAGTTAATTCAAGGTAAAGCTGCACTCTCCCGAATTGCTCTTGATTTGTAAAGACACAGAGAGTCACATGCCCACGCCCCGCCCCCCACTGAGAGAGAGAGACAGAGAGACAGACAGACAGACAGACAGAGACACAGAGAGACAGAGACAGAGGGAGACAGAGACAGACAGAGAGATGACATTGAAAAAGAGAGGGAGAGAGAGACAGAGACAGAGGAAGACAGAGACAGACAGACAGTGACAGATGACAGAGAAAAAGAGAGGGAGAGAGACAGGGAAAAGAGGGGAGGGAGAGACCAGGAGAGGGAAAGAGGGAGCGAGACATTGAGCTAGTTTAAACATTAATATTTTAGTAGTTTTCAAGAAAATGATTACAGTTAAAATCCAGCAAGCTTGTTACCGCACCTCGTAGCAGAATATTAATTAATACCTGTTGTGGATAGCCCTGAGGCTATTTGTAATTTGATGCTAACTCCATTTTCCTGGGAGGGGCTTCAAACCGGAAATGAATCAGCACTCAGTGCTGTAAATCTTCTTCCCACCTAAACTGTAAATTAAAGGCTAGAGCTGGTGATGGGGCAGATGAAGGGAAGGTGAGGCTGAAGGTTAGAAGAGAGAAGGAGGGCATCACGGAGGAGGAAAGCAGAGCAGAAGCGCTATAAGGGTCTCATAGATGGGGAAGATGGTAGCGTCGTGGGAGATCTGTCCAATCTAGGTGCACAGCTTGTGTTCATATTAATCGAGTTGTGTTTTCATTGCGGGCATATTTGGTTTGGGGATTTACCGCAACAAATACTTATCTCAGTGGTATGTAAACATTTTAGAGCTCTTTCCTCTCATCTCCCATCTTTGAAACATGTTTGGGAAATGCATCTGTTAAGCCTGAGTCTTCTACAGCATTTTGACAACCTCAAGTGATCAAGTGAGGTATATAATGCTTGACACTAAGCAGACTTTTATACTTCCAAACATTTTTAATATAAATCTCTGCACGCATTTTCACATTTATCCCAAGAATTGATGATGTCTGTTTTTAAAAAGTTGAGAAGCAATTCAGTGTGTGTGTGTGTGTGTGTGTGTGTGTGTGAGAGAGAGAGAGAGAGAGAGAGAGAGAGAGAGAGAGCATGAAATGCAACAATTTCTGTTTCTTGAAAACCAAGTCAGAGAAAATGGTTCACCACGTCAAACTCTGGCCTGTCACCTCCATGTAACTAAGGAGAACAATGATTGTAGCCCAAGACAAAACCATGTCTATATTTAAACTCTTATGGTTAACTTGACACAAACGAGAGCATCTTGGAAGTGGGACCCTCAATTGAGAGAATCCCTCCATTAGTTTGGCCAAGTACTCAGAGTCTGGGGAACATTTTCTTAATTAACGATGGCTGCTGGAAGGCCCGACCTACTGTGATGACTGTGGTGCCACCCTTGGAAGGAAGCCAGCTCGGAGCATTCCTGGTGGGCTTAAGCTTCAGCCCCTGCCTGCGGATTCCTGCCTTGATTACCTATCTTGGATTGGCTCAATGATGGACTGTGAACTGAAGGTCCAAGTATTAGTGCATATAATGAAATGTTTGTTTTGTGGGGTTTTTTGATTTCCTTTTCCTGTTCAGTGACACTAGGGTAGGTGGCCTCTCATTTCCTGTTTCGAGATTTAGCTAATTGGTAATTACTGAACATGAAGCTGAACTGTTGCAGAGTCTAGGGTTCCAGGCCATGTGTGTGAGAATGTTAAGTATATGTAAGAGAGAGAGCCAGATTGAGAGAGATTTATTGTTGTTTTAGTTTGGCCTTCAGGCAAGGGGCCTGAAGTATCCAGACACTCACTTTTTTAGTAAGGTTACTTTCTACATTCCAAATTAAAACCCATCTTGTGCGTGTCTGCTATGAAAATTGTACCCAAAATGCTGAAGTTTCTTCAGTCAGGCTTACAGTTGAGAAAAACAGTGTCCTAAATGTTTTCTGCTCTGCCATGTTGTAGTATTACATACACTGGAGAAAGAAAGAATTTCAAGCCACTCCTGCCCATGAGGTTAAAAGTTCCTACCTAACTGGGCATGGTGGCACACACCTGTAATCCCAGCACTTGGGAGGCAGAGGCAGGCAGATTTCTGAATTTGAGGCCAGCCTGGTCTACAGAGTGAGTTCCAGGACAGCCAGGGCTACACAAAGAAACCCTGTCTCAAAAAACAAACAAACAAACAAACAAACAAACAAACAAAAAACCCAAAAAACAAAACAGAACAAAAAATGTTCCTGAGGTTTTGTATTCTTGGATTTACTATGTATTCACTTAAAACATAAAATTTTAAATACTATTTCTTGACTTTTTGAATCACAACTAATAACCTGTTGGTGTGTGTTGAGTACTAGTTACAGAACAGAATGCGAGTGCTTTGTGAATTCCCTTATTTAATGTTGATCTTAACTCCATAGAACAGGGGAAATTATTTATTGTTTTACAAATGAAGAAATCAAAGTGTTGAATGGTCAAATAATCGTCCATGGACCATACATGTGAATAATAGTTTTGGCAGTTGTGAGTCTATTGCCTGCCTGATACCAAGTTCCTTCTTCATTGTATTTCCAGCTCATATGGAACCATTTTGGCCATTACCATTCAGATGGCCATCATTTGGCTTGGGAGAAAATTAAAGATGGTGCTAAGGAGCCTTTTGCCTAGACTGGTGATTTAGATGTTGGATATTTGGGCCATTTTCAGTGTACATGAAGGAATGGCTGTACCCTCTCCCATATGAGAGTTTTTTATTTATTTGTTTGTTTATTTATTTATGTTTTCTTTTTTTAATTTGATATATTCTTTATTTGCATTTCAAATGATTTCCCCTTTTTAGGCCTCCCCCACTCCCGAAAGTCCCATAAGCCCTCTTCCCTCCCCCTGTTCTCCCATCCACCCCTTCCCACTTCCCTGTACTGGTATTCCCCTATACTGCTACACTGAGTCTTTCCAGAGCCAGGGGCCACTCCTCCATTCTTCTTGGACATCATTTGATGTGTGGATTATGTTTTCGGTATTCAAAGTTTCTAGGCTAATATCCACTTATCAGTGAGTGCATACCATGATTCACCTTTTGAGACTGGGTTACCTCACTTAGTATGATCTTCTCCAGCTCCATCCATTTGCCTAAGAATTTCATGAATTCATTGTTTCTAATGGCTGAATAGTACTCCATTGTGTAGATATACCACATTTTTTTGTATCCATTCCTCCATTGAGGGACACCTGTGTTCTTTCCAGCTTCTGGCTACTATAAGTAGGGCTGCCCCATATGAGATTTTATTTCCTCTCCAGATGTATAAAGTGTTAATGTGATATACAATTTTTTCTTCCAGCATAATATGTTAAAAAAAAAGAAAACTCTTTAAAGTGAAATAGGAAGGTATCAGAGATTATTTTAGAATGCAGTCCTATGGGAGACGGAGCAGCCTCGTAAAATTAAAACTGATCTGCTCTGTAGTTATGAATTAGGAACAGCTGGGGTGAGTTCAGCTCTGCCTGAGCTGAAAGGGAGGGATATAAAAAGGTGAAAGCCTCATTGCTTGGTGCTGAGGTCACCTGCTTCATCACGGACGAAAATAGACAGAGCAACTGTTGAGAATCCATTCTGCAGTCCCGTTCTTTGTAGCTTTATTTATAGTGTGCCACTGGCAGTTGGGAGTATTTTTTTATTCTATGTACCTGCTCAGTCACATTTGCCTTTTCTCTTCTAGGCCTTTCCTTCCCTGACAGATGAGAGGAACTTCTTAAATGCTGCAAGCCAGCCTCTGGATATCAGCTGTGTCTGATACAGTTTGCATTCCCAGCTAGCAGAGATGTACTAGCTTACCCTTAAACCAAGCTTAGTGAATGATAAAAATATGTATTAAAGAATGGATTAAATAAACAGCTATGGTAGGTTTAATCATAAGGAGACAATGAAAAGATGTTTCCCTCAGATACTCCATAAAACAACTTAAATTCGTATCACAGAAATCCCACACAGAAAAGGCACACTTTTTATGATAAAAGAAAACCCATTTTCTTATTAATATTGTTTATATTTGTGTATTTCTTTAAAGAAACTAGGGGAGTACTGTTTTGAGATTTAGGTGCAGTGTGCTGTTTTTACAAATTAAAAGTGCGTGTGGTAATTAAAAACGGTGAAGGAAAAATTTCCAGTACTAATATGTTTAAGACCCAGGTAACAATGGTGAGCAAAAGTGATCTTCGACTGGTTTTCCTAGGGACCATCAGCAGTCCGGTTCACCAGAATGAGGAGGTGGGGAGCGCTGCTAGACTGTGTGGCACAGCACCTCTGTGTTACCTATTGAATTTTCAACACCAACAGTGATCGTACTTTATCAAAGGTAGTGATTACAGCGGCTGAGCTGACGTCAGTATGAAGTCCTTCTCTTCTATAGTGTAGCCAAGGTTTGAAAGCCTCCAAGTTAGACATCAACACTAGCAGGCTCTGCCTTGTCCACGCCTGCATCCTTTGGGGCTCCACACTCTCTTCTCCCTGTTTCCAGTTCTTCTGCTGAGAGACCTTTAGAAGACATAGCTTTATTAGAAAAACCGTGAGCTCTGTACCGTATGCTTCCAATTAGAGTTGACTTCCAAAACTTCTAGAAAAATACCATTTAAAATATACTAATATTTATTAAAGACAAACCACAAGGTTTTCATTACCTAATAATCTATCAGTAATCAAGTATTTATTGAATACCTACTAATTATTACAGAAGTCAATAATGAGGCACCTAAAAGATACGATCTTTCCTTAATTCTCAAAGAATTGCTATCAGGGGAACCAAGAGATATAACGAAAGAAATAGTTGAACCTCCAAAACAGTGTGCTTCATGGCAGTGTTGTAGTTGTGTGGGTTAACGGGTGATGGACCGCATCCCACCCAGGCTCGTGCTACTGGGCAAGGCGGACTCAGGTAGTTAGATTTCGTGCATCCCCACAGGACTACCAGGAGGGCGTCGGGCTTTGGTGGCTGTGGGACCCTGTTCTGGGGGTGGGGAGGGGCAGTCCTTGAGGGTCTCGGTCTTGGACATCCCAGACGCTGCTGGATGTCCCAGAAGAGCTGAGAACCAGACCTTGGGGTCACCCCGGGTGAGGCAAGGTGGAGCTCGTGAGTCCTTGGGCGTCACTGAGGCCAACAGGTCCTCAGTCTTGGACAACGCAGACGCCTCTGTATGTCGTGGAAGAGCTGAGAACAGGAGTGAGGGCTCTGGGGCCCGGGATCTGGGAGACTGTCCTTAGCTAGCTCAGGCAGCTTCCTCAGTGGGCAGCTTGGGTTGGTTGGGTTGGTGGCAGCCATGGCTGGGAATGCTGGGAGACCTCCCAGCAGGAGACAAAATGCACGGCTCTTTAGGGGAAGTCCTGTCCCACTGCACCAGCACGGTAGGTCCAGATCAGCGGAAGCAGTCCGTGGTTTTCAAGAGTTTATTGTAGAGAAGTAGATAGAGGGAGAAGGTAGAGAAGTAGAGGCTGGCCATGGCCACGTGGAGAGAGGGAGGAAGAGAATGGGAAAAGAGGCGGAGCAGGGGACAAGAGTGAAGGGAGGGGCAAACATCCCCTCTTATAGTGGGCTGGGCCTACCTGGTTGTTGTCAGGTAACCCTGGGGTAGGGCACAGCTGGCTGTTGCCAGATGACTGTAGGGGGTGGAGTCCAGACAGAATACCAGGGACTTAGGGAAGTTGCCCTATGTGACTGATAGCCACAGTCAGAATCCTGGTGTTTGGGAGCATGGCCAACAGGTCGATCCATCCCTTGCAGAATTAATCTGTGGAGGTCTCTGGAAGCCTCGCTCAAGCAGAACACACACTGCCTTTCAGGTCCCACATAGTTGTAGTGAATGCAGAGAGAGAAAGGACAGCTCTGGGCTGTTGTGATGCAGAGGCTTCCTGGAGGGGATGACTTCTGCAAAGCTTGTCAGGTTGTTGTTTAGCTGTTGTGCCCAGCACAGCCTCCTCTCCAACCTTTAGTGATTTTGAATCTTGTTTGTCCCCACCCACTCTTCTCTCTGAAGGTAAATATTTTTCATTGAATCATATTGTCTTGGGACTACTTTTAATTAGCTGATCGCCTCCTGTTTACAACTGTTTGGCACTTGAACAGGATAGCTTTTGATCTCACTTTAATGGGATGACTTAGATTCCATGCAAACAGAGTAGCTTGAAATTTCCAGTTTGAGCTCAGAAGTAGGAGAGCATTGAACAACATTCAGAAGTAGAACATTAAGCAAAGTGAAGATTACACAAAATGTGATTGAAAACTGCAAAGTTATTACGTTAAGTGAGTTCAGACTTCATCAACCATGTGCTGTCCCTGCTAAGTGAAGTTTTTCTCATTCTTATGTTTACCGCTTCCCTCAGGTATTAATTACCTCTACTTAGGCAAAGGCGAGGTTCAAAGAGCTTCCAAAATTGTACTGTATAAAATTATCAAGTCAGGAGTTAATTACAGTACAGCAGTCCCTCAGAAGCAGGGCTCGTTTACTAATGTTGTGCTGCCCTGTATAAAAGAATATGGGCAAGAAAAGAAAAAGGAATGAAGGAGCCGAAGGTAGAGTGCTTTCTGTGTTGGCATTTAGTATGAGTTCTTCCTGATTGAAGGTTCTGGGTAGTGCACATGCGTGTGCGTGCATGCGTGCGTGCCTGCCTGCTTGCCTGCGTGCGTGTGCGTGTGTTTGCACGTGCATGTGCTTTTCTAAAGGTGGACGGCTTCACGTGTTTTAGAAGACTATTCTTGCAAGAATGTATAGGCGATAGCTTCATAAAAATGTCCATTTATCTAGAAAGTATGTTATATGTCCTGGTTCTACACAGGGCTGAGGCCCCATAATTTAAATAAGCATCAATGAAGGCTTACCAAATCCAACATATTTTTTTTTTTTTGGATAATAGGCAGTGGTGGTGAACTTAGGGGATAAAGATGAATATGACATCACATTTGTTTTTTGCTTATTTTCTTGTGGGTCAGACCCCTGGTTGACTGGGTTCTGCTTGGGTTGTTCACATACTCGGTGGTGACAGTAGTAGAAAATCTGTGAAGGGATCATCAGGTCTTTTATAGTGCTGTAGGTGATGCCAGTGTAGGCTCCTGAAGGAATGGCAATGTGTAGAAAGAAAGAATAACAAAGTAATATGGTTCACGTAAAAAAAAGTAGAACCGGAGATAGTGTCAAAAATTCTGGTCAGTGAGTATTCTGCCTCTGATTTACTCACTGGGCACTGCCTGTGTGGAGAAGGGATGGTCTTATAGAATGCTTCATGATTATCTAATTTCATTTGAGTTTTTTGAACCTTTAGACTTTATATTTAGCTTCCTACAAGTATCTTAAAATGAGTTTAGCCACCCCGACTTCCTGGGTGGGATGCTTCCCTATTCTTCTGTTCCAAATATCTGTAACTTGGTGGGAAAACAAATCTCCCCCATGCTTATCAAGTTTGTAAAATGTTCATGTGTAGTCTTATGGAAGAAACCATCTTAGGCTTGATGCAGCTTTGTAGGGGAGTATCAGGACAGAGGAGTGGGAGGGGGTTGATTGGAGAATGGGCGGAGAGAAGAGGGCCTATGAGACTTATGGGGAGGGGGAAACCGGGAAAGGGAAAATCATTTGGAATGTAAACAAAGAATATAGAAAATAAAAAAAAAGACATGTTTCAACATATAAGCCAAAGAACAATATACTATGTATAACACTATACAATACTATTCTTCATGGTAGACAAAGAAACTAATATTCCACTTTGGAATACTGACTGACACTCAGTGAAGTGTAGTGGTCAGTTATTATTGATATGATCCAAGTAGTGTGCGGGCTTCAAACCCTCTTCCTTGGCATTGAGCACCAGGACTCAACTCATCAGTATACACTGGTATTCAGGCTGAGCAGAGGAGGAAGCTCTGAAGTTATTTTTAAGGAATTCTAAAAACACAGTGGATAACAGATATTGAGTGTGGATTATATCACACAAGTGAACCTTATATATATATATATATATATATATATATATATATATATATATATACTGATTGATTCCTTTTTTAACTGCATGTCAATGCTGTTGTTCCTTTAATAGAACCTTAATTTAGAACTTTTACAAAGTTATATTAACTTGTTAATATAAGCACTTCTTTCAAAGAAAATTAAAGAACAACTGTTGTGTTTTGACAGGCCACTGTTGTATTGTTTGAGACAAAGATAAACATACTTCTGAAAAGCAATTTCAAAAAATTAGCAAGTATTGCTCTTTTTATTCCTTTCTCTAGTCACTGTGCAGGTTATCAAGGAGTTTATCTCAAGGGTGGAAATCAACAGTGCCACTCCAGGACTTGGCAGATGCAGGAAATTAAATTTTATATAAAGGCCTAACACATCTAGTGCATTCGTATTTAGCTCATCTTGTGTTCTGAGAAACCCTCATGCACACAAGTGAAGTCAGTCAGCTCTGGTGGTCAAATCTGCCCCCCACTGATTCTTTGAATTTCAAATGCGTTTTTTTCTGGATTTGTCAAAGTGATCTCACACTTGCCTGCTAGTGCCCTGGGGTAGCCAGGAGGGTAGCAAAGAGATAGCATAGAGTGAGGAAAACTGACAGGAGGTCATTAATTTAGTCTGTGCTGGGCTCTGGCTGTGCCAGTCACCGTCTTTAGCTGGGCAGACTATTGGCAATCAGATGGATCACACTTGCACCATTGTCTGTCACACGAAGCATTCAGTTCTGATGGTTGTTATTTTGGAGATTCCTGTTGGAAATTACTATAGAATACTTTTGATTCATTGTAAATATTGGACATTTTCATTAGAAGATTATGGGTGGAGGACAAAAGAAAGTGGAAACGTCTGAAACAATAAAAGCGATGAGACCAAAAACAAGAAAAATAAGATGAAATCTTCCAACATTAGCGGATCAGGATTTAGCATTCAAATGGTTTCTGTAGCTGTGATTTCTAAGTCAGGCATTCTGCAGCATCTGGAACACTTTCCTTTCTCTGTACAACTCTGACAAATACCCTTAAACACAGATCGGAAGAGAGAGACACTCTCCTATCGGACAGATTCGTGCTGTGCTCCTCACACTGGAAAACCGACTTTTAGGCAGTCCTGGTGCTCTGTAAGATGTAGGGACATACCCACTCATGTGCCTTATCTTCTCAATTCCATGAACCATCCTTCTACTAAAATCACATAGACACAGACATGAGCTTGGACTTCACCTTTCTTAGTCTCTAGAAGATGTTTGTCAATGTGTTGTAAATTTGGTTGTTGTTTGTCTTTGTTTGCTTGGCCAGGAGTGTTGTAGTAGCTTTACTCAGATAGACTTTACTGTAGCTTTGCTCATTTGAATCTGTTCACACGATTAAGCTTATTTTAGGTATGGTTTATATACTCTTAGCACTATGTTTTTAAGATAATTCGCCAAAAATTTTTCTACATTTAAGGAGAAAGTGTATGGGTGTGGTCTATTGTTTCCACATTACTGCTCTTTTCTTATCTAGAAACATCTTTTTTTTTTTTTTTTTTTTTTTTTTTTTTTTTGTCCTTCAATGAGAACAGTGACTTCTGCATGGCCAGTCAAGTAACTTAAAATTACAGAGGGCACTAACACTATTTCTCATTACCTTCAACAAAACCTTACCTCAACAAAGTTGGCTATAACAGCAATAGAATTTTGTTTAGCAGCTTTAGAAAGCTCTCCCTAGTGAAATGGAAGTAATTCGAAATCAGCTATGTCAGGAAAGTGCCCTGAGTACTCTGGATTCTTCTCTTTAATCTGCCACTTGCTGCCTCTGGTAAATATAGTTTCGTAGTTGAGTGACAGCAACAGATGCTGAAACCTAACCCCGAGTCTCAGTGGACAGATCACTGATTTCTCTGGCCTCAGTGACCCTCCTGCTGACTGCGGAGTGAGAACTGGCTCCGTGGTCAGCTTTCCTCTGCTTCAGTTGAGAAATCAGTACTACTGAGTTATCATTGGGTTACTTGGAAAAATCAACCCAAGTGTCGCTTTGGGGTTTTGCTCTAGGTAAAAATTCTTTAATGGATTATAAAACAAGTCTGTGAACAACAAACCTAAACTTAATCCCAAATAATTGAATGCTGTTTAAATCGCGCACCCTTATTGAGAGAGAAGGCAGTTGGAATTGACCGTAGCCAATGCAAGAATTCTTCTCCAGCATATTTTAGATCCAGCCTGGCAGTCGAGATCTGGGTGACTACTAGGCATTTCTAGACTACGAAAAGCAAGGTTCACTTAAGAGTATGTAATGAAACGAATCTGTCCTGACGTTTGTCCCGGTTGCTGATCCATAGATATCCAAGCTCCTGCCATGACCTCTAGCCTGAACACTTGTTACCTTGTCATTGCAACCTTGAGGTTCCCTCAGGTCACCAGCCCCTACCATCCACTTAGGAGCCTCTCATGTGGATAGAGTTTCAAGCACATATTTAGAACCCTCATCTGAAATTTGATTCTAGTATGTGTTCCTTTGTATCTTCCCTTGATTACTGACTTAAAATGTAGGGATTGAGGGTTCAAGGACAACTGGATTATTAGTTAACAACGCTCAGTTTAATCTTTGTATTTAATAAGTTTTCATTCACTATGTTGGCTGAGTGAGCTAGTGATTCTGCAGATCATGAGACCTGTATGCATTTGGTGACATCAATGTAAAAGGCCCTCCTCTCTATTAAGATTTGGGACCATTTCATTTATAGAAGGGAATGGTCAACTGTGGCTGTGCCTTCAATGTATGTCATTTTCAGTCACATTTTTGTGGGTGTGTATGCGAAGGATATACTATTGAAAGAAATAATTTCAGAAAGGAGGTAAGGGCTCAATTAGTTTTACCTATTTGCAAATAGACAGTGAATTAATTCTTTATATAGAGTTTTCAGCCAGCCCCCCTACCTACCCATTTATTAATGGTAAATGTAGATACATGTGTGTTATATCAGTATGAAAATAATTTTTTGAATGATTCTTACTATTTTATGAGATTAGTTCAGTTTTTAGAAACTCACAATAGCCCTTAAAAGAATAGAGCAGAAGCCAGAAGCCCCATTAGTATCTATTGTGATTTTAATGAAGCTAAAGACTGCTTAGCACAATCCAGCTGTGGGGAGGTAGATTGTTTCTCAGAGTTACTGACTCCAGAAGTTTCTCTCTGCTATGGTTAAAATAACTTCCACTCACCAGTCCAAGAAAGATGAAAGGAGAGATCTAAGAAGGAAGGATGTCAAGGAAAGCAGATGGATGTGCTGGTTAATTGTTATCCACTTGACACAGTCCTTTGAGAAGAGCGAATCTCAAATGATCTCCATCTTACTGAACTATAGACAATATCGTGAAGGTATTGGCCTGATAAATGATTGACATAGAAGGACCCAGTACTTACGCCATCCCTTGGTAGTGATCTGAGTAGAATAAAAAGGCAAGCTGTGGGAGCCATGGGCAATCTCCTTGGCTTAGTTCCTCAGTTCCAGACTGTGGTCTCTTGGCTTGAATTCCTTCCCTGACTTGTCTTCACCATGGGCTTTAAACTGTAGAGTGATGTGAACCGGTTCCTCCCCGGTTGCTTGCGACATGATGTGGAACACAGCAATAGAGAGCAAGCTAGGATGAGCAGACAAAGCTGGTGAGAGGAAGGAAAGGAGCGGGGCCTGGGGTAATAGCTCAGTTCGAATCTGAATCAGAGTTCTCAAATACACCCAAAAATTACACACATGTCTGCAGTCCAAGCACTGAGGTTTGCTGGACAGCCAACTTTGTGTCTTTGGTGTGTTCTGGACCAGTAAGAGACTCTAGCTCAACACAAAACAAAACGATGACAAAGATGGCCTGTACCTGAGGAAACATCAGAGACTGTTCTTTGGCCTTCACATGGGTGAATATAGACCTTTCTCTCTCTCTCCTTCCCTCTTGCCCTCTCTCCTTCTCTCTCTCCCTGTCCCTCTCCAGGGGAGAAAAGGAAAAGAAAGAGCAGCAATGGTGGTGTAGCATTGAGTGCAGCATCTGCAGCATCTGCAGCATCTGCAGCATCCTGTTTATTTGTGTATCTGTTCCATACTCCCAGCATTTGACTTCCTGCAATTAGTTTGATCTGCCATTCATGCACACAAACATACATCCGTTTATTTAACTCATCATGGAGAATCAAGAAGCATAAATTCATGCTTTGTCTCATTGAAAACCCTGTTGTTAAGATCTGCTTTCTAAATGGACTGATGTTTGTCCTCACTGTGGCTAAGGCAGTGAAATTATAGGAGTAGTAAATTGGCTAATTTGCTGGAATAAAAAAAAAAAGCATGAAAAGATAGCACTCCTGCTTTCCCAGCTGTGTTTGCTTTCCCACTCAGATTTGAAAGTCTCCCTCCTTCCTAAGACTGGGCTAGGAGCTGGCGAATGCTTTCTTACCCACCAGGACTTAAGGCTTTACCCTCAGCCTGGTGTGTCCTAAGTGTTTCAGGAATGACTTCATCCCTGAAATTTTAGGTGACCCATAATTGGTCCAGCAAGGTTCAGTCCTTGGTCACATTCTACACTTGCCTCATTCTCGCCTGTGAATATCTCACCAGGCCCATAGTCAAAGCCATTTTCTTATGACACAGACATAGTATGTTTTTTAGTTAGTTTTTCTCCCCCTCTCTGAATCACATCTTTGTAAGTGCCTAGTATTAAGCGTGCAATTGATTAAATGAAGTCCCAATGTACTTACTGCATTCAATAACTGTGGAATATGTGCTCAATATACCTTCTGTACTATTGGCCTTGCATGTGCCTCGTAATAACCTTTATTGTTTGTATTCTACTCACTATCTCCCTTTGTGATTTTCTGCTTGTTTGTCTGTTAGCAACGTAGATGTTATATTTTCCAAATGCTCAGTTGTGAGATGGATACTGTACTTAAGGGTCAACATTTGTAATTCACAAGTGTTTAAAACTGTAAAGTGATTAAATAAGGAAGCAAGTATAAGGAAATGTTATGAGAATACCAATATAGTAGCATATCAAATTTTGTTACAGCATGTTTCCTTAGACTACTGGAAGATTATTCATTTAACAGAGTAATAGATTCTACTTTAAGACCTATGACCTAGCCAAACAAGTATTGCTTTTTCAGCTAACTGTCCCAGAAGTGAGTTCTGCCTAGTGGAACAGGGTTTACATCCAATCACAAGGTGGATCGTATGTGCCACTATTGCAACAATGGGCATATTTTGCCAGGATAGTTATTGTAAGCTTGCAGGGTTCACAATTGATTGTAAGTGAAAATAATCATTCTATCTAGGCTGTAAAGAAGGCATATAATCTATGTATTTTATTTATAAGCTGTAAGCCTCATTTGGGTAGGTTTGGAGGGAGCTGTTCTGACTCACTTCCCCATCATAATGGCCCTCATTGCTTGCTGTTTGTCCTGGCCATGTGCTCATTGTCCATCTTCTGTCATGGCAGCCTCTTCCCCCTCTATGTCCTTTCTTCTCCACTTCTCTCTCCCTGCAACCTCCTTCCTCACTTGATCCTCAAGTCCTACCTTTCTCCCTCTACTGCCCAACCACAGGCTCTAGGCTTTTGTTGACCAGTTAAATTGGTAAGCAAGGTTCACGTAGCATCATTTGGCATACATGAGGATCTGCTCATTGGGTGCACCCAGATCTTGAGAGGCAGTATCTAACATTAGAATATAAGCAGCATCAGGACCAACCCACTATGCTTGATGATGACTTTTCTTCCCAGGAGCATGCATAGATCCTCCTAGCACTGTGTTAACTAGTCATAAAGAATAAAACTTCCAGGTTGATACCAGCTTGACTTCTCCATGTCCAATGATTCAGGAATGTGGTGTCCTCAGCAATAAAGTCTTACCATTGAGATGGAGGGTAACCAAGAGCTATGGCTATGGTCCATAATGTTTGAGGGTGTCTATGGGATTCCACTGACCAACCACTCAAAAAGATGTAACCCCTACTTGATAAGGGGCTTCTTATTTGACAGTCAGTTATACATAGGAGGAGACTTTACTATTTACCTGTTACTTATGTTCTTATCTTCATACCTACAGATTAGTGCATCTCTTAACATTCATCAGAGAAGTGTCTTGTTTTTTTGCAGTTGGTAGTCATTAACACAGAGATGAACCCATCAATATGCATAGAATATGACACTTGGAGAGTGCAGCTAAAAAGTTGGACATCTGAGTCACATCCTCTTCTTTCAAGGCATAGGGGTCATTATAGAAGAGGAGGTAGAAAGAGTCTAAGAGCCTGAGGAGTTGGTGGCTCTAGAGAAACACTATTTGCCAGGCATAACAGCACAGCTATTCACAGAAACTCAGAATGGCATGTGCAATACTTGCACAAGACCAAGCCAGCTGTGATTCCTGCACAGATGGAGGAAGGGTTCGTGAAGCCCCTTCCTCTGTGTAGCTATAGGCATTCAATGGCTGCGAGAGTAACGTTATTAAGTTATCTTCAGGGATATAGGCATCACACTTGGCTTGTTTATCTTTCTTTACAATTCTTTTGTGTTCTCTTTTATGTCATAAAGATGGATGTGAGAACTTTAGCGTGTGTGTAATAGTTATCGTGGTAGCCATACTCAAGAGAGCACAATCACTGTTGGAGAAAAGTCTTCTGATAAGAAATGGATTTTAACTACTGGAAATATTTTTAAATATTAATGTTTTGTTATATTACGGTAATTGTAAAAATGTACTAAAACTTCCTTTCATATGTCTGCTGTTACATTAAGATAAATAGGGACTAGTCCATATGCATAGACTATGACCTGTGGAGACTGTAGCTTGACTTTTGTATCCATCCTTCTTCCAAGTTGAGATGTATGTTGTATTTGATCTGTTTTTGATCTGCTTCTGTTTTTCTCCCATGGGCACAGTTGTAATATTGGAGCAACTACCTAACTTGCATACATTTCTGCAGTGTTCAGCATGGCTTTCCTGTTTATTTTATTGAGAGTACAGTTTTGTGTAGTTTTTTTGTGTGGAAGGTCAGTATTTTCCTATATTAAGATGATCTTCATTTATATTACTTCACTAAAATCATATGTGTCTGGTTATAAGGGAAAGTTTTGCAACTATTATTTCATGTTCCTTCACCTATTACCTTTTACTTTCTTCCCCTCCTCCCACCTCTCATTATATTTGAATCTTTTAGGCCTAGACTAAAGGCCTATGGAATAGCTTCACGTGGTTCTGTTACCTTATGAGTTAACACAGGGCATCAGAGCATTTCAACCATTTTTAACTAGGCTCAGTGCACTGATATGACAAAAAAAGACATAATTATTTTCTTTTTCCTAAAGTTTCTACCTTTTTTTTTCAGTCTCTCAATCACATTAACATAATCCTGTCTAAGTTCTTAATGATTCAACATGGCTCCTTCACAGGAATACTTTGCAATGAAAGAAATATTTATTGAAGAAGCAAAATTATTCTGGAACAGATGACTAATTAAAGATGGGAAGGGGTTTCGTTTATTGAGCTTCAGTGACTTTATTTAAATTCCACCATGTGGGACCACGAGTTCCTCCATGGGAACATTGCTTTCTCCTGTGCAAAGAATGCTTAATGGGAGCAGAAAAGAGACTTATGGCTTTATGTTTATCCATTATGTTTAAGGCATTTAAAGGCCAAATTTAATCGTTTTGTGCTATATCCTATCTTGGCTTGTGCTGTTAGTATAGAAGATTACATCTATTGCTTAGCGCTTGAGTCGCAGCACTGCGCCATCTGAAGCTGTGGAAAGAGTGCATCCAGAGAAAGAGTAGCTCAGCCTGCACTGCATAACGTGCCAGCACCCATAGGCTTGCTGCTGTAACATATGAGGGTACTGCTCTGACACACTATGTCTGAAGAGTGTGCACCAGGTGTCCACCTAATAACATAAATTTGTGGCCAACGTGTGTTGTCAGATTTTTAATGCAGAACATCTCTTTACTTTGGGAATCTGTGTTTTTGAGTTTTATATGATCATATGAGTTGTTAGTGATGTTCAGTATTAATAAATAGCAGGGTAAATGGCAGATGTTAAGACCCCAATGAAGACATGTTAATAAGCTTTATGTAGGTAGTAGGCTTTATGAAGGTGTTCACTTTATTGTCAGAGTTTGTCCATCACTGCCCGATGTTTTTCACTGTGTACCTTAGAAAGAGGAAAGAATTCCAATGCCCCTTCCGTGGTGTTTCTTCGTGGGAAAGTAGGCTAATGGACAGGAAAGGGTTAACTCTGTGGGGCCACTTTTGTAATGAGGGAATAACAGAAGCAGCTCCTTTAAGATAATACAATTCCTAAGACGCTTAATACAAAAGCATTTCATTAGGTATCGCTGTCAGCTCTCTCAGTAATCAACATTTTCTATAATGGATTTGTTATACAGTTGTATATATTAGCGTGTATGTGAGCATAGGACTGTTGATTTCTCAAGGAAGAAAGATGTCCCGTACACCATTTGTTTATGGACATGTGGCAGCTGCATATCTGTAAAGGAGCCATTGGGACCATGTGCAATCACAGCATTTGCTAAGAAACTCCTTTTCTTTCTTTTTTGGATCCTTGCTAGCTGTTTCATCTTAGGCTCATTGCTAATGCCATTTCTTGTCAGTGCTCCAGTCCTTACTGTCTGCTTCTAAAGGGAATCTCTAGAGAGTCTATCATATTTCAGCCCTGTGTCATCTGTGAGTGTGGTTAGTTACCTGAGAGCAGGCCGATGACTCAACTTTCCCAAGAGGCTGTCTTTTACTCCAAGAGGACTACAAAGCTTCACACTCTGTAGTTCTTACCCCTCCTTACATGAGAGGAAGATTAGACCTCTGAGGGGCATTGCTCTGCCCCCTTCTATTCTTACAGATAGTCTTGCAAGATTCTGTACTTGTGTGAATCAGAACATTCTACTGCATGCAGCTCTAATATCCATGTGGGCTTTGCCCTTTTTATGAACCTTCTCAGCTTTCTGCAATGCTATTTCTTCTGCTGCTGCTTGCTTGTTTTCTTATTCCCTGAAGGCCCCAGAGAAAGTCCCACTCACTCTAATTGTCTATTTCTCTGAGCTTCCCCTGTACATTTTAGAAAGCCTATGTAACAACTCAAGAGTTGGAAGTAGCATGGGAGAGATGTATTTTATTTATCAACAAGTTATAACACATAGAAGCTTTGTAGACAATTACTGGAGGATTTTGGCTTCAGAATCATTCCAATTGTTTATGTATTTACCATCCATAAAGTAGTCAATTAACTATTTTTATATATACTAGTTCACACAACTTCTCAATAACTTAATAAACTAGATACAGCTGCCTATGCTTAGAAAATGAGGAAACAGTAGGCTTTCTACTGGCACCTGCAAAACAAGAATGGAGCATTCTCCATTGACACTGATGTCTTTAGAAAGTAGTCTATCACAATCAGAAAGCTGTTGGGAATGGCCAGTTACAAGATGAACTCAGTAGAGATGGCATTTTAGTTACATGCTGGGCTGTTGTATATTTAAGTGTTCTTTTATTTGCAGAATACACTAGAAGAAGACATGTAATAGAAAGTAAGCAAAGAGTTCTTTGAAGAGGCTAACTATATATAAAATATAAGTAACATAACTAAACTGTTGACAGTGCCCAATTTGACCTCTAGTGTTTGTGGATTTCTAGTATGCATTAATGCATTTGCAATAACAGGAATAATAGCAATTCTAACTTTTTAATAAAGAAAAATAGGTTTTCTTTTCAGCAATTTTTAAGAAACTAGAGACAAAATTCTGTCATTCCCCTTTTCTTTTGAGTTATTTTAACATTTTTTAAATCTTTTTTTATTGAGTATCTTCTTCATTTACATTACTAATGGTAAAACCTTTCCCAATTTCCCCCCTCCCAAAAGTCTCCCTACCCCTCCTCCCACGCCCCTCTACCTGACACACTCCTATCTACACCCCCCAGCTCTCCTTCCCCCCCATCCCTTTCCCTTTGTTGGGGCCTCTATTGAGCCTTTACTTGACCAAAGCCCACTCCTCCCACTGATGCCCAATAAGGCATTCCTCTGCCACATTTTTGGCTGGAGCTATGTGTACCCCTTGGTTGATGGTTCAGTCCCTGGGAGTCTTGGGGTATCTGGGTGTCTGAAGTCATTGTTCTTCCCATGGGGCTAAAAACCCCTTCAGCTCCTCAGGACCACCCAATATATTTTTTTTAATTTTGTTGTTGTTGGGAAAGAGGGTTGAGCTTAAAAGGTCAAATCTTGTGTGCATGGAGATTTTCACTTGAGACCGTTTGGCTTTGTTTTCTTCATTGACATGTGTGTTTAATTATAAAAGGTTAAAATGTATGCTTGATTCCTTGGAGGCTAGAAAAGGATCAAATTTGGGTAAGTGGCGATATTTTTCATTTTATTTTTATTTTGCTAATTAATTAATTAATTAAGTTTTTTTTTTCAAGACAGGGTTTCTCTGTATAGCCTTGGCTATCCTGGAACTCACTGTGTAGACCAGGCTGGTCTCGAACTCAGGAATCTGCCTGCCTCTGCCTCCCAAGAGCTGGGATTAAAGGCATGGGCAACCACCACTTGGCTGATATTTCTCATTTTAAATTTTATCATTTTATCAATGGTGAAGGCATTAGAAATTCTCTTTTTTGCTTGAAGATCCTGGTAACTAGCAGTACTGGTAACTAGAATTACTCTACAGTGCACAGAGCACCAAAATTTGAGAATTAAATTTTGAGAGACTTTCAACATAGTATTTGTGAATCAGACTAACATATTCTCAGCTTAGTATGCAAGAAAAAAAAAAAAAGAATACCACAGGGCCTCAAAGGAAGATGTAGTGAGCCCTCTGAAGCCCCATAATATAACTGCCCCAGAAAAGGAGTCCACCAAGTTCGGCGGTGTGGGACTCAAGAGTACTCCTCTCTCACATTCCCTGGAGTAGCCTAGAGCAGAGATACTACCTTGACCATCATCATCACTCTTAGGAAGAATGGAAAATAAGTCACTAATGGAATTTTCAGGTGTGTGAATGCTCTTCTCCCCCAAAGACTAGTAGTCAAAACATCTGGGTTTTGTTTCCTACTTAATGCATTTTTTCTTTTAGTTTGTAACACTTCCATTTAGCCACCAGTAAATAAAGCTAACCCAAACAAAGATAAACCATGGCTACCTTTGAGGGGGATGTACAATGAAACTTCCAGAGTATTTGTTAATTTATAGGGTAAAAGTGAAATTATAAATAGGATATCTTCTGTTTCATATGCAAAGAAGAGAAACTTGCCAGTGGGGGGAAGGGGGAGAGAGAGAGAGAGAGAGAGAGAGAGAGAGAGAGAGAGAGAGAGAGAGAGAGAGAGAGAGAGAGAGAGAGATTAAATAAATTAAACTGTGGCGTCTATCACCTCCATTGAATCTTTCATTGCTGTATCATCTTTTCAGTATTTTAGGATCTCACAAGTGAAGCGTGCCATGTTGGGTACTTGTCAGTGTGATTAAAGATTTGGGAATTTAAAGAGATCATGTTAATCCAAGATGATAATGTTGTTTGTAATGCATGTTAAAATTATCATACATGCACACCCAGTGTATATATTGCTACCTGCTAAGATGGTAAATGAGATTCACATAAGCTTTGCTCTTCAGTTTCTTAGGTAGACTAACAGTTAAGAAAATTCCTCCTTTAGTATGAGGTGTAGAAGTTATGGTTGAACCCAAGATTGCTTTAAATTATGAAGGCTAATAAAACCATATGCATTTCCAAGTGATAGAATGTAAATAAAGCTATCGTTTTTTGTTTCATTTTTTCATGTTTTCTATCTAAAACAAATAGTGCTAGGGAAGGAATAATGGTATAAATGTCTTCCCAAGGCACCCCAAGAACTTATTTAATAATTTATAAAGGCTATACGGCCAATGGAAGTTATGTGAAATGTTTTATTTTTTCTCAAAGTAGTCTTAAGTGCAATAGTAAGCTGTCACAATTCTTTAACCACATCATGTATAATATCTTTGCCATCACTTTCGCTATATATATTAGAGACTGTATCTATTCAGGTGATATTAATATACGAAATTATTAATATGAAATTAGATATAATTTCTTTTGCTTGGTAGTTAAAAGTCCTCATAGCATATTTTTAAAAGCAAACAGGAGTAGGCTTGACATATTTGCAACCTTCTGGTGGTGGTGCCTCTACTCCTTCAGTTTTCATTGTGTGCTTCTGTAGAGAGCTTTTCTCAGACAACCCTTGGGTTCAGCAGGTTAAGATCAGTTTGTTCAAATGTAATCTGAAACAAGAGCTAATATCTTCACTCCATGCACTTGGCCATCACAACTCTTTGGAAGAATGGAAAAGAGTCACAGTTGGAATTGGTGTGCAACACCTCCCAACCCAGTATGTTCTTCTCTTGCCAACAATGGGCAACTGCATTGATACAGCATTCACATAGAAGAACAGAGGAGAGAGAGAGAGAGAGAGAGAGAGAGAGAGAGAGAGAGAGAGAGAGAAGGAGTTTGTTTCTTCTTTTTTCTTTTTTTCATTTATTATTTTTTTTATTCGATATAATTTATTTACATTTCAAATGATTTCCCCTTTTCTAGCCCCCCCACTCCCGAAAGTCCCATAAGCCCCCTTCTCATCCCCTGTCCTCCCACCCACCCCTTCCCACTTCCCCGTTCTGGTTTTGCCAAATGCTGTTTCACTGAGTCTTTCCAGAACCAGGGGCCACTCCTCCTTTCTTCTTGTACCTCATTTGATGTGTGGATTATGTTTTGGGTATTCCAGTTTTCTAGGTTAATATCCACTTATTAGTGAGTGCATACCATGATTCACCTTTTGAGTCTGGGTTACCTCACTTAGTATGATGTTCTCTAGCTCCATCCATTTGCCTAAGAATTTCATGAATTCATTGTTTCTAATGGCTGAATAGTACTCCATTGTGTAGATATACCACATTTTTTGCATCCACTCTTCTGTTGAGGGATACCTGGGTTCTTTCCAGCATCTGGCAATTATAAATAGGGCTGCTATGAACATAGTAGAGCATGTATCCTTATTACATGGTGGGGAGTCTTCTGGGTATATGCCCAGGAGTGGTATAGCAGGATCTTCTGGAAGTGAGGTGCCCAGTTTTCAGAGGAACCGCCAGACTGCTTTCCAGAGTGGTTGTACCAATTTGCAACCCCACCAGCAGTGGAGGAGTTTTCCTCTTTCTCCACACCCTCTCCAACACCTGCTGTCTCCTGAATTTTTAATCTTAGCCATTCTGACTGGTGTAAGGTGAAATCTTAGGGTTGTTTTGATTTGCATTTCCCTAATGACTAATGAAGTTGAGCATTTTTTAAGATGCTTCTCCGCCATCCGAAGTTCTTCAGGTGAGAATTCTTTGTTTAACTCTGTACCCCATTTTTTAATAGGGTTGTTCGGTTTTCTGAGTTTGTTTCTTTATTGTGCCTTTTGCCGTAATCTTTGCTTAGTGCAATACTGCAAAAGACCCACAAGTTCATAGACATTTCTTTAACCAAAGGCATTTCCTAATTACTGGAAAATATTTTAGTTTTGTTATTCCTAGTGTTTCTAACCCCTAAGTCTAAATGGACAATTTAGATAATATTCCTAGATAAAAACAAACTTACATATAGGATGGAAAAATATAAACTTCATCGGTGTTTTCTTGCTATAGCATTTCCAAAGTTATGTGTGTGTAAATGAATTCTTGGGAACATAAACAACGTGTCTTACACTAAAACCCAGGAGATTCTGAATTGGCCGGTGAAGTCTGCCCTCCCTATACCGTAACAGGTGGACACCTACACCCTGAACATCCATAAGAAACGTTTCTAGCAAGGAATGGTGCTGCGTGGAGTTACGGAAGGAGAGATCTGTACGGCACTGTCCCTCCTTTCTGTAGAGATAGAGTTCCTTCCGTATGTAAGCTATCAGTCTGCTTTCTCTTGAGACCCTGAGAGCTTTAGCCTCAGTAAAGGTGGGAGGTTTTTATTTATTTATTTTTGACATTCAGTTGTGTGAAACAGAAAGAAGGATGAGCAAGGCACAGGCTGACACAGTGATGGCAAGTGCTCCCCACATCCCTTCTAGGGTCCAGAAGCCCAGTGGTAAGGCTGGGGGAGGGGGCCGTGAGTGCACAGAGAAAGCATCTGTCTCGTCCTGTCTTTTAGCAGGGGCACAAGCGGACACAGCATTTTTAATACATTACTGTGATTTATGTTCTGTGTACTTAATTGATTCTTACATCATGCCCAAAGTTTTATTTTTTGTGCATCAACCTTCTCCTCCTCCTTTTCCTCTTCAGCCTTCTCTTCCTCCTCTCTTCCTTTCTCCCTCTTCCTTTACTTCCTCCTATTTTCTTCTTCAAGAGCTTTATATCTGTTCATTTTGTCAGTGAAATGTGTGTTTGATTTCCTCTTCATTGATTTCAGCCTTAAATCCTTCCTAAAGTCACTAGAATCTATGATTTCTTTACTCACCCATCTTTGTCATTCACAAACTGGTGAACTAATAAGTTTTAAGCTTATCATGTTTGTAGGAATTAATTGCAATATTTATTTCATATTTAGATACAATTTTTTCTGGATAAAAGATTATTATTTTATTTTTTGTTTGACTATATTTTGTTTAAACTAAATAACAAAATACTTTACAACATAATTTTATTGAGAACTACTATAACAGAACACCATTAAACAGGAAACATGTGTTCATTGTGGAGGATGATAGCCCAAGGGTAAGCTACTGGTCCCTTCAGTTTCGGGTGAAGGCCATCTTCCTGCTTGAAGGAGGCTGCTTCACATTATGCTCTGAATTGATTGAAAAAGAACAATTCCGTTCTTTTCTTATGAAGTTCCTAATTCTATCCTGAGTGCCCCACCTTCATAACACCATCAAACTGTTATCTATCCCTCTCCAATGGTTGTACTTTCTAATGCCGTCACACATAATGAAGCTAATGCTTTAGTATGTGCATTTTATATAAAGGTGCCCGATTCAGTCTGGCATTCAAACCAAAGTCAAAATACTCCTGGATTTTTATCACCCAAAGCATTAATTCTCGCAGTTTTAGTTGAATTGAATAAATAAGAATAAATATATTATGACCACAAAGTAGTTTTCTATATATTTTATCATTTCATACTTTGATATCAACTGAACTATATATGGTAGAAATATACTTCATATGGGCTTCTATATGGTTCCAGCAGCTAGTATTTCAGATAACTAAATTTAAGTTACCTACATGTCCTATTATAAATAGGTACTTTATCAGTATAAGGTGCTGATAGCAGGCATATTAATTTGTGTTAAAGAACTTTGAACAAAATGGTAAATTAATGTGTGCTTTGGTGAAGTAGGGATTAATCTCACATTTCTTAATTCAGCTTAGGGGAAGGTAAGTGAATGGCCATCAGTGAAGGCATGGCAGACAGAGCTCACATGAGGGTCTGGACCAGCATGGTGTCTGCCCTGAAAGCTGTGGCCCACACAGTGCTTCAGTGAGCTGTATGCCTTTCAGAGTCCGTGAGGTGCCTGTCCTCTGTGTGCTTAGACACTGACCGTGCACACACCACCCCTTTATTTCATTATCCCGTGGCTTCTGTGATTTTCTTTTTATAACCTTGAAAAAAGTCTGAGTTGTTCTTCGTCTCTTAGTTTTGTATCTCTGCTTCACTTCTCTGCCGAGGAAGTCTGGGAGTGAATGATTGAACGGTGAGTCGCTTCTCCTTCAGAACAGCGAGGGTACAGCAAGGAATCGTGCCCATTAGTGTCTGTGGGATAGCAAAATGTAGCTCCCGGACTATCTTTTCTCTTTGGAAAGGACCTCACGTTCTCAGTTAGAACTGCAGCATATTTGTCCTTAAACTTGTCAGTTGGAAAAAAACACTCAACATGAATGAATTATGAGTTGTCCTACCAAGGCTTTGGGGTAAGTGGCAGATGTCTAAATATTTCTAGAGGTTGATTTTACAACTTCTGCTGGCTTTCAACTTACTGGGTGCAATGTCAGTGCAAGTTCTTTTACTGAACTTAAGATGTTGGAGAAATTACGTTGTCATTTTGATAGAAGTAATAGAATGGTCAAATCTCGATCAGTAGGAGAATTAAACCGTTTTCAGATCCCACGCTAGGTTTCCATGCATGAATGTCTGTAAAGACATTTGCCTGCTTTTTATTTTCAGTAACACACTAAGTATTTGTGGACATCAGCCCTATAATAGATTTTATACCCTTTCTAGATGGTTAAACATGTCACTTAATTAGTCTTAACCACCAATAATTCATCTAATCTTTTCAGAAGTACCATTTTAGGCATGTTAACTTTTATAGCCTCACAAAGAGTATTACAGAGGAGGTGGGCCCCTTACATATACTTAGACAAGCAATGACAATCAGAAGGTCATTTTCTGATTTAAGGGGTCACTTTCCTTTCTTGTCTAGAGGGCCACCAACCCGCCCACCGCCCCTCCCCTAGTAACCCTCTGAATGGTGTCTGTGAATGGACCACCATGCGTCTGTTTAGGCTCAGCCCTCTTGGCACATGCCTGAAAAGAGCAGGTGCAGGTCAGAAGTGAATGGGACAGCCCAGGATCACTGCTGGGAAGCACGCTCAAGTAGCCATAAACTACTCTGGGAGTGACCTCTTCCAAGAGCAGAAAACAAAAGGGAGCTTTGGAGTCCCAGCCCTGCTTGACAGAAGGCATGTGCATGAGAGGCGAGGGAGGAATGGGCCTGTTTGCCTTTCACTTTAGTTCTAGTGAATTTTACAAGTGAAGGAGAAGCTGTCAGAATAGCAGGGGACTTGGCTAGACTTAACCGATGGCGATGTGCAGTTACCCACATACCGGCTTTCTCTCCCTGTCTCTGTATTGATGAGACCCAGTTTCAAGGTAAACTTTATTTCTGTTACTTAGTGTTCACACCATCCTTTCTAAAGATGTTTTTTTCAAGTTAGGAAATTTTATTTTTCTCATTTTGGTGGGATTGTCTCAAGTAAAGTTAAGTCCACTGGATATAGGGTGTTTTAGGGGATGGTCATATGAATGTAATAGATATTAAAGTAAAGACGGTTCTACAGGTTTAAAGGGACAAGGAAAGGGAATGTGAATAAAAGAGAGGGCAGTTGCTTTGCTCATATAATTATGCTGCTATGTGAACTATAGTGTGAAAAGTTGAATGTAATTATGTCGGTCATTATGGCTACTAAACATTGACCTGCAAATTTGATTTTTCAGTTATCTAGAAACAAAACTGGATGGAAAATGAATTATATATATAGCATATGTGTGCATGTAATATAATGATTGCCTCTGGGACGGCAACTCTTTCCTGGGAATAGACTGGAAAGAAAGTCTTCCTGCGGGTTTTCTTTTCAGGGTTTACTGAAACAGTAGTAGCTGGCAGCCTGGAGTTAAACAGGCAGTGATAAAATGACATCAGATTCAGGGAAAGTACTTCTGTTTGGGGGTTAAGATGTTTTAGTTCAAAGCTGTAAGATATATAGCAATTTAGATTCCGAACAAATACTGCTTCTCTTCTCCAGGCTAAGGATGGGGGCTAATGCACACAGTGTGAGAGTATATTTTCCACAGGACCCTAGAACCCATGTGCTTTTTTTTGCAATTATTAACAGAAAATAGAGTTACCTGGCAGCACAATCTGCGGTCATGACAGGTGCTCCTGACATTTTTCACTTTCCAACCAGTTGTTAGACTAATTTTTTTTTTATTACTTTTATTCTTTTCTTCAGAGTTGAGAGAATTTGAGCATTAAAATGTACCATGCTTCAATGCCAAACAGTATTTTTATTACCGTTTTGATAATTGGTAAGAGGTAGTGAGAACAGAATCTCAATGCAATAGACAGTGACACAACAGTCATGTATCAGCGGGGAGAAGCGGGGTCATCAGAAGTGAATCCATGTGGCAAGGGATTAACTTTTTCTCACCTTCTATGCTTAGAGAAGATGAAGCAATGCTTAAAGCCCAGGATGGTGCCAATGGATTCTTTAGATACATAATTGTTTTAATATTTACTCTCCTCATTTTAAGTGTGTGTGTGTGTGTGTGAGTGTGTGTATGTGTGTGTATGTGAGACAGAGAGAGAGGGGGGGGGCATTGGGTTCTGGCGCAGCTGAGTTGTGGTTGTAAACTGTCATGGTGCTGGGAACTGATCTCAGATCCTCTGAAGGAGCAGTGTTCTCAACAAGCAAAGCATCTCTCAAGCCCCAAGATTTTACTTGTTACTATAGGATCATGGGAAACCACAAATGACACATTGTTACCAGCAAAACTTAAAGAGGGGAAAAAAGAGGAATGTATACACTGGGGAAAGACAAGAAAATAGCACATGTCATTTAATGTTTATTTCATGGACGGATTGCGTAAATACTCAAATACTGTTTGTGGGTAAAAAATCAAGATCCAGCACTGACATGGATGGATATAGTTCACATTAAAATAATTAACAGAGGCTAGAAAAATACTTTCATTATGGAGTAGAAGTAGGCATGGGGTGACAGGAAACTTTTATTTCCTCGGTTTTTGTTTGAGACAAGGTCTCGCTTTGTTGTTCAGGGATACCTCAAATTCATAGTCCTCAATTCCTCCTGAGCGTTGGATTTATCTGTGTGTCATCTTCCTGCCTTCTTCCTCTTCTCTTCTCTTCCCTTCCCTTCCCTTCCCTTCCCTTCCCTTCCCTTCTCTTCTCTTCTCTTCTCCTCTCCTCTCCTCTCCTCTCCTCTCCTCTCTTCTCTTTCTTTTTTCTTTTCTTTCTTTTCTTTCTTCCTTTCAACTTTTCACACCATTTATTTCATTTGTACTTGCAAAGTTAACAAGTGGTTCAGTCAATATATTACATTTTAAAATTCATATAACATCTGAGTAGTTAGTAATATTTGAGCATGTTCTGTAGCAGTTTAAGGACACACTACAATTTTTAAAGATGTAGTTTTCTGAGAAGTTTAAATAGATGTTAACAAATTCTGTAAATGTGATGAATTTTATAAAATCAATTCATAAAATTATTTTAAGACTAATAATGAAGATGAAGGTTATGTTGTTTTATAGGTTTTTAAAAAGGTGAAACCTGCTGTCTGAGCTTATTAGGATGAGATACATACACAAATGCAGGCACACACACATACAGAAACACACACACAGAGACAAAGAGATAGAGACAGTCACACACAGACACACAGACACACACAGACATACAGACACACACGAAGAGACATAAATTCACAGATACAGTCAGACAGATACGTACACATACATACATACCCACATGTGTATATTAAAACAGGATCTCATTGTGCAGTTCAGAATTGTCTAGAAATCATATTCCTGCTTCCTTTCTTCAGTAGGTTTTTACTGGTGTTTGCCACTATATTCAACTATCTGTCTGTCTGTCTGTCTGTCTGTCTGTCTGTCTGTCTATGTTGAGATGAGGTGTGTATCTCAGGGCTTACACATACTAAGCCCTGAAACAGAAATCTCCACATAGCATTAATGACTGTAGAATCCACACTTGGATGAGAGTTTGGTGTAAGCATCCTTGAGGGATTTATTGACCTGTTCATTTCTAGCATCAACCACATATCCTAGTGATTTTCTTTAATCGTACATGATCCAGGATGGCTGTAGCTGCCTAGTGGTAATGGCTGTGTATTTAATTACAATAAGGTAAGAACATCAGTCTTACTTTCCACTAAACGAACTTTAGATTTTATCTTTTCAGGTCTTAGAAGAAAGTATTTTTGGTGTTACAAAATCAAAAACAAACAAACAAACAAACAAACAAAATAACCCTGTTCTTTCTAAGTGTTTCCTCTGCAGGAACACAGCAGGGAGTCAAGTTTTGATATCAAGGACAAAGAGCAGTGACACAGAGCCCAAGACAATGCTTTTATTTAGCAGAAAAGCATCTTACTGAATCAAAATGTGGGGTCTAGAGAGCCTAAACATTTCTGAAAGCTGAGAGTAAAAGCAAGGTGCAGAGAGTTAGGGCCGCCCCCACAAAGAGGCGCACCTTCTGTTCTATCTAAATCCTCATGGCCCGAGAGAAGGAGAGCATGGGTGTTTGATCCTGAGACACAGTGCTCTCATGGCAAATGTAGAAAACAGGGATCCCTGTTCCTCAAGCCTTGGTGACTCCAGGCTATAGGATCCATGCTCCATCGATGGTTCAAGTGTGCACAGTTGGGTGGAGAAGTAAGTTTTGACTCTGAAAAAAGGAATGAACATATTTTAAGTTGTAGGGAAAAAAAAAACAAAATAACCCTTCTTTTTAAAATTCACTGGCTATGTATGCTTATTTTAGTGATGATTTCTAAACAACAATGGTTACTACTGTCTCAAAAGAAAAAGTAGGTTCTAGGCCAGGCCAATAGGATGTCAAATCTAACATTTGGTATAAATATATTGATCAAATTGAAGTATCACGGTATACATAGAAAAGGAACTCTGAGGGCTTAATGGCTGTTGAGGGTTTTTGTTTTTTGGTTTTTTTTTTTTTTTGTGTGTGTGTGTGTATGTGTGTGTGTGTGTGTAAGAATAGATGTTAGATTTTAACAACTGATGGTATGACCTTGATAGAAAAGAATCAATTTTTATTAAAAATATAACCTGGCAATTTTATATAGTCTATAGAATTTCTTTGACAAGATTTGAGTAATGGATTAGGGTCCGTAGAAATTAGGTAACCGGTTTTTGTTTTTGTTTTGGGTGACGTGTTACACAAGAAAGTTCAGTCGATAATATTTGCATTAGAGCATAGATTTGAAGTTGGTCAGCAGCATATATCATTTAGGGTCATATGTATGCCACTAATGTAGCATACTGAAGGGTGGAAAACTCTTTATGTGGCAAAGGACTAATAAACCTCCTATCGTCCTCAGCATTTGTACTAAAATATCGGTTTCCCCCATGCTTTCTTCCGTTGTCTATAAACAGCTTTGTTCAGTACAGTTTATTCTCATCAATTGTGGCCTGAAATGCTGTTGAAAGCAGAATGTTGTAATTGTGAATGTCTGAGAAGAAAGGAGGAAGGGACAATCCCAGGGAGACAGCCAAGCACAGGCAGATTCACAGTTCTAAGCCATATTTTCTAATACATTAGATATAGAAGTAAATGCGGAAAAGAAGCATGCAGATGCTCTTTTCAAAGTGCAAACACTTGAGCCACTGCTGATCCTTCTGAATTAATGAGATGCCTGATGTCTTGGCATATCTGTTGCTTGTTTACTGTGAAAAGAATATACACTTCATATACAAAGGATGGATTTTTTTGTTTTGGTTGTTTGACTTTGAATATGATGTGACCTTTGCGTCTGTGAAGCAAATCAAGGACAGTATATATTGTAAACTCGGAGTGTTTCAGGGTCACTGTCAGAATTCAGGATGCCTTATCCTTATGGTAACAATAGGGAAAAGCATAAGAGTGGTGCTGTGGGCATTAAGGCTTGCTTCCTCCTCAGTGTGAGTGACAAGTAGTTACTGAGCAGCTTAAGACCTTTAGGAAGATGGAAACCAGTCCATTCAAAGGCTGTCGTAATTTAGAAATGTATTTGATGGGGTTAAAAACTACAGTTGGCAGTATGAGTCTCACTGTACTTCTTACCCCCTTCTAAACCTTATGAATTAGGAAATATCAGCCAAGTTTTGGAAGAAACATGGGTTTCTCATATTTTCCATGGGGTAGAGTGCCGGAGGCCTCAAAGAGCCCCTTCGTGACATTATTTTCTGAACAACTCGCGCTCACTGACAGAGAGAGAGCTTGGTGATGGGTCCTCTTTATCCCCTTGACGGGCAGCCAGTGTGTTTTCAGTCATTAAGTTTCTTCCTGGAGCCAGGGGAGCCTGAGGCGATCACCAGTAAACTGATTTTCACCCCAGAGACCTTGCAGACATTCTGTTTGGAGCCTAAAGGCAATTAAGACAACCTACGGTGAAATAAATAATATTTAGAGAGCACACAGCGTGACGCCACGTACAGAAGAAGAACACATGCCAGACCCACAAAAATTTGTGCCGCGTGGAGAATAAACACAACGAACTCATTACATTTATGATGCCGGTGCTTGGAAACACAGAGCCCGCAAAGCACTAACAGCAGTGTGCACTTAGGCGTCCCATGCATGCTGCCTCTGGTGTGCTATGGACAGGGCACTGTAGCATGCAGGCTTCCTCTTGGTTCATCTTACACTGAAGAGTTGGGGAGCCAACTCACCCCCCCCCCCCGGCATTTCCCTTATTTGTGCTGAGGTGGCTGGATATGTGCTCTGGGAACCTGCAGCTCTAATAGGGGAGATGGGTTGATAGGGCTTGGGAATTTCTTCAGGGGCTAAAAGTGATAAGAAACCATGCTAGGCATTACTATTCCCTTAAGATCCTGACAGGCAGTCAGCCACCTTTGCTTTCCAAATCTCCAGGGGCCTGAAAGAGGCCTTGTGGCAGGGCCCTGAATTTCCCTATCACAGATCTCTTCTGTTGCAGAATAGGTAAGGAGTAAGCTCAACTCACTCTCCCTCTTGGAAAATTCAGTTTTAAAGGCAGATTCCTGTATCTGTGTTTTCTTTTTGTCTTTGATTCTAGTTAGGAATAACGGTTTTCATTTGCATCGGCTATAGATATTAAGATCCAATTTAATATCCTTAAGAATAAATCTTTTATTTCATACATTATTGCATATTTATATTATCTCCATCTGTGTATGTATGTATCTATGTATCAGTCTCATCTACATTGTGCAGGGAGGGAACACATATATACCATGGTGTGATTGTAGAGGTTAGTGGACAATTGTTAGTTGGTTTTGTACTTCAGTCATACAGGTCCAGTGGATTGAGCCACCCCTCCAGGCATTAAAACACAAGTGTCTTACCTGCTGAGTGTCTGAACCCAGCATTTTACATTCTAAATCTAGCTAAGTCTTCAACCTTTTGTAGAACTCTTTTATTTCCTACTTGACAAGTGACTTTGTTAAAAGGTTTTATAGGAGTATTCTGAGTCACTGCATGCAGCAGCTGCTGTATTCAAGGCCAAAATGGATTTTAATCAGAGGGACACAAAGATATTAAATTGTTTTCAGCTTTTCACGAGGAGGTTTGGTTGTCTTATATCAGGATTCCTGAGCAGCCTCAAATCATGTAAGGCTCATTTAATTGACAAATTGTGCAACTGCAATAGTTCTGATTCACAGCGAATTTTCAGAATATATAATTTTCTGCTGCCCCATTTTTAAGGAAAATTTTTGTTTATTATACTATATTTTTACTTAAAACCTAAATATGTTATGGAAAGCACTGTCATATAGAAAAAAATCTATTGAGATATTGTTCGAGGTAAATCCTACTTTTGTACACTTGTCTACATTTATTTTTTCATCTAACCATGGGATCTTGTATCGCTGATGTGTGTCCACTATCTGTTCTCATTAGAAAAGATGAATGTACCAATGACAAAGGTATGGATCACAGAGGAGGAGGGGTGGGTGACAAAGTGAGTCTGTGGGTGTGCATGTGTGAAATGTCCTGATCTATTTGTACATTTCCCCAGGGAATTCTCAGGCAATTAAGTCAACCTATTACAAATAGAGCCCTCTCTGTATACTTGGATTTGATAGGAGAATGGGTAATTCCCGCTAATGGCTAGTACATCTGTTCCATTACATTGTTTTGTATTGACGCTTAATTAGGTGTCAAGTTGGAGGAGGGGAGATTGTGGAAGTGTGATTCCCTGTTAAATGTCAAAGACTTTCCTTAAATTACCTGTCTATTTTAGCATACACAAGACAATTTGACAGGCATCGTGCTTTTCTGCCCTTAAAACATTTGCGGTGTCTCAGAGAAGTGTAATGTTCTCCTGGGAAGTGAGCTATATTGGAGCTGGTTTCCCTTGAATGTCACTTATATCTGCTTTCCTGTGAAATGACCCTTGTCAACCTTTAGATGCAACAAAAGGAGGGCCTCCCATGGGAAATCTCTCTCTCTCTCTCTCTCTCTCTCTCTCTCTCTCTCTCTCTCTCTCTCTCTCTCTCTCCAATTCTCTCTCTCCAATTGTCTTCTCTGAGAGGACTTCCATCAGAAAATGGTGCCCTGACTTGAATTGAGGCTACTTAAAAATGCGTAACTTCTTTTTCCTATATGTGCTCATTAATGCAAAATGAGCCAGCACATTTTCAAAATAATGCCAGTCTTGAACTTAATCGTAGGCTATGCATGTATACATATGTGCACATGTATATGCATGGGCTTTTAAGAGTGAGTAGCAGTGTTCACAATTCTGTACTTTGTAAAGATGTAGCAAAAGATTTGTAGCAGAAGGAATTTTCTCTCTTCTAAAGAAATATGTTCTTTACATTGGGAAGTTGTATAGTTTAAAAACCTGTAGGCATAATTTTTTTTAATTGATGTCAATAGCTGGGATGAGGTCAAAGATTATTATATTTTACTTGATAACCCATGTACATGGCAATATGATGTGTTTAATAAAATTATGTATAATACATGAATTTTTGTAACAAAGGAGAGTTGACAACATAAAAAATAAGTGTGTAAAAATGAATCATAATGGCCAAGGCTTGCTTTGGGTAAGACCCAGCTTGCACAATCACGTAACCTATGGAGTGTTTTGGAGGAACATGTTGCTTTTTTGTTAGCAGAGGATGCAAAGAATATTAATATGATGTAGAACATTGAATAGAGCCATTGATTATAGCAACTTCAATGGGAAGCTATTTTTTTCTAATAGGAAAAGAAGCTAATTGATAAGTTAGTAATATATCTGATTGTTCTAGAATGTACTCAGCTCCCAATTTTATATTTCACTTGTTTTTGGTATCTTAAAAAAACCCCTACATTTAAAGATAGAAATTGTATGCAGTTTCAAAAGAGAATATAAACCATTCTAATTGTAGATGTGGTACTACTTAACCACTTACCAATGGTAAATCCTTTGCATTTCAAGGCAAAAACATATTATTAGATGGTTAACATTTCATAAATAATTACAAGATTCACCATTACAAATCATATTTTAAATTTCAGTAAGTACATTCCCTTATATTTTAGAGATTATAAAGTTTAAAAAACCCTTAGTTTTATATGATTTTTATCACATTGAATTTATTTATATTCTGTTTACATTAGCCAGTGCTATAAATTATTTTTTAGAGAATGGATCTGTAGATATTTCAAATACAGTGAGGAAGTCCACACTACTTTGCAGAGGTTGCAGATGTTTCTAGAGGAGCAATTATGTTGGTTTGCTGCAGTGAAGTACAGGTTGTACATGGCAGTTTATCTTTGTGTTAATATCTGTTTGCCAATTTTTCTTTCTGAAAACTTCAGTGTAAGACAAATTATATGCAGTAATTAATTACTACTTTAAGGCAGTAAACTTTTGTAGTATATAAATGTATACTAAAGATATGATATAGGTAATGTGTGGCTTTGGAGATTCCTGCGAATTTATCCAATATAGGAAACTGAAAACTAGTTAATTTCATCTGTTTTAAAAAAGTAGAACGTAAACATGTGGCTTAGTCATTCAGATGTCTATTTTTATTGAATTAATAATGCATTATGTTATAAAAGATACACAAAGATAAATTATATTCAAAGTAAATTACAGAGGTCACCTCTTAAGACTCAGTGGCTTATTTCTGCTACATTCTTTAATGTGTCTGTCCTTCTCAAGCCTTTTCTGGTTTTGTTACTTCTTCTATGAATATGGATAGAATCGGATTTTAATAATAATAATGACTTATAATCTTTTCAAGTTTTTGAAGTGGGTTTTCTCTGTCGCCCATCAAGGCCTAGAGATCACTATGTTTCAAGCTTGCCTGCTGTTTTTGTCGAACAAGCTGGCTTTGAACTTAATCTTCCTCCCTCCACCTCTCAAGGGAGTGGTTCTAGACCTGTGTTACCATGGCCAGAACCATAGTTATTTTGCAATCACACCACAGCCACATATAACATACTTATGGTTCTATATTCTGTGTATTATCATGACATAGTGTAAATGCTAATTTACTTTAAAAATTTAAAAGAATCTTTGATTTTTTTATTCGATATAATTTATTTACATTTCAAATGATTTCCCCTTTTCTAGCCCCCAACTCCCTGAAAGTCCCGTAAGCCCCCTTCTCTTCCCCTGTCCTCCCACCCACCCCTTCCCACTTCCCCGTTCTGGTTTTGCCGAATACTGCTTCACTGAGTCTTTCCAGAACCAGGGGCCACTCCTCCTTTCTTCTTGTACCTCATTTGATGTGTGGATTATGTTTTGGGTATTCCAGTTTTCTAGGTTAATATCCACTTATTAGTGAGTGCATACCATGATTCACCTTTTGAGTCTGGGTTACCTCACTTAGTATGATGTTCTCTAGCTCCATCCATTTGCCTAAGAATTTCATGAATTCATTGTTTCTAATGGCTGAATAGTACTCCATTGTGTAGATATACCACATTTTTTGCATCCACTCTTCTGTTGAGGGATACCTGGGTTCTTTCCAGCATCTGGCAATTATAAATAGGGCTGCTATGAACATAGTAGAGCATGTATCCTTATTACATGGTGGGGAATCCTCTGGGTATATGCCCAGGAGTGGTATAGCAGGATCTTCTGGAAGTGAGGTGCCCAGTTTTCAGAGGAACCGCCAGACTGATTTCCAGAGTGGTTGTACCAATTTGCAACCCCACCAGCAGTGGAGGAGTGTTCCTTTTTCTCCACACCCTCTCCAACTCCTGCTGTCTCCTGAATTTTTAATCTTAGCCATTCTGACTGGTGTAAGGTGAAATCTCAGGGTTGTTTTGATTTGCATTTCCCTAATGACTAATGAAGTTGAGCATTTTTTAAGATGCTTCTCTGCCATCCGAAGTTCTTCAGGTGAGAATTCTTTGTTTAACTCTGTACCCCATTTTTTAATAGGGTTGTTTGGTTTTCTGGAGTCTAACTTCTTGAGTTCTTTATATATATTGTATATTAGCCCTCTATCTGATGTAGGATTGGTGAAGATCTTTTCCCAATTTGTTGGTTGCTGATTTGTCCTTTTGATGGTGTTCTTTCCCGTACAGAAACTTTGTAATTTTATGAGGTCCCATTTGTCAATTCTTGCTCTTAGAGCATACGCTATTGGTGTTCTGTTCAGAAACTTTCTCCCTGTACCGATGTCCTCAAGGGTCTTCCCCAGTTTCTTTTCTATTAGCTTCAGAGTGTCTGGCTTTATGTGGAGGTCCTTGATCCATTTGGATTTGAGCTTAGTACAAGGAGACAAGGATGGATCAATTCGCATTCTTCTGCATGCTGACCTCCAGTTGAACCAGCACCATTTGTTGAAAAGGCTATCTTTTTTCCATTGGATGTTTTCAGCCCCTTTGTCGAGGATCAAGTGGCCATAGGTGTGTGGGTTCATTTCTGGATCTTCAATCCTGTTCCATTGATCCTCCTGCCTGTCACTGTACCAATACCATGCAGTTTTCAACACTATTGCTCTGTAGTATTGCTTGAGGTCAGGGATACTGATTCCCCCAGACTTTCTTTTGTTGCTGGGAATAGTTTTAGCTATCCTGGGTTTTTTGTTGTTCCAGATGAATTTGATAATTGCTCTTTCTAACTCTGTGAAGAATTGAGTTGGGATTTTGATGGGTTTTGCAAGATTTTTACATTTATGTATGTATGTATATTGCATATATAATATATGTATAAATGCTATATTTAGTTTTCAAATGGTCCATTTATTTTGAGTCTTTCTCTCTCTTTTTTAAAAAACATTTATTTTTATTCCATCCTTTGCCTGCCTGTTTGTCTGTCTGTGTGAGAGTGTCAGATGCCCTGGAGCAGGACTTACAGACAGTTGTGAGCTTCCATGTGGCTGCTGGGAACTGACCCAAGGTCCTCTGGAAGGGTGCCTGGTGCTCTCAACTGCTGAGTTCTGTCTCCAGCCCACTAGGTTTTTGTTTGGTTGTTTTTTCTCTTCTTATGTCTTCTTTGTTTCCTTCTTTCTTCTCTGCTCCTTCTGACTCTTGCTCCCTGCCTTCCGCATGGTCCCTCTGGGTCCCTTGCCTTTCCTTTGAGCTCTGTGAATCATTCTCAATGCTTGGTTTCATTCTTTTAACATAATCTGCCAGACCCCGTGTTACGAATTCAGGGAGAGCTGGTTAATGCAGAGCGTATTATTTTCCCTGGGTTCCTAGCTCTGTGCTTTCCCAAATTGTTTCCTCAGAATAGAAAAATTCTGATTTGGAAGCAGTGGAGTGTCTTGCATTTCAAGCTGTTGTCTGCCCATTCACTCCACACACTTCCGGGTCCATCTGTCACTTCATTGGAGTGAACTCAAAGACTGTGACCAGCTTAGATGGCAGTGCAATGTCCTTTACTACATCTTAGAAAAGGCGAATGCACACTACTATAGAAATTTCCAACATTAAATTTGTAAACAAATGTAGCAGGAAGAATGGAAGTGAGGAGTCAAAAGGTTCTAATCCTAGTAGTTATGAGGGCGTGAAAGGAAGGATAATATTTACTTAAATTACCTCAAAGCTGGGCAAGGTTTGCCTGTACTTATTCCCCCCGCCCCCGAAAAAAGTAAGTCAAAACAAACCAAACCAAACCAAACCAAAATCTAAAGCAAACCAAACCAATCCAAACCAAACCAATCCAAACCAAACTAACCAAGAACCCTTTTACTTACAGTCAACAAATAGGGAAACCAGTTCATTTCTTCTCATCCATGACTTGCACTGAACATTTTGAATCTCAGAGCAAGAAATTAAGCAGAAAAAGGTCTTAATATAGAATACTTGATATATAATATTTAATTTAAGGGTAGCAAGATAGCTCAGCAGGGAAAGGTGCTTGCTGCCAATCTGGATGCCTTGGGTCCCTAGAACTCACCTGGTGGAAAAAATGGCTCACTGAAGCTGTCCTCTGGCCTTGGCATCTTGTGTGCCTCTTCACTAGTGCATCCTTAATACAAAAACACACACAAACACACACATACACACACACACACACACACACACACACAGACACACACACACACATAGGCACACAGACACATCCACACAGACAGACAGACACACACACACACACACACACGCACACACGCACACACACACACACACACACACACACAGAGAGAGAGAGAGAGAGAGAGAGAGAGAGAGAGAGAGAGAGAGAGAGAAAGAGCTAGAGAGAGAGCTGATAGATTAATATAATAAAGGAAGTCCACCCCCAATCTTTTGAAACATATATTCAAATAAAGGTTTTCATTGGCTTCCCTTGTAATTATATCAAGATTCAGGTTTTGTATTTCCTTCAAAGGTCTTTAGTGGCACTGCTGAGGTGATAAACGTTTTTGCTTGGCAGGCCTGGTGATCTGAGATTTATCCCCAGATGATATAAAGTTGGAAAGAGAGAATTAGCAACAAAACACTAGGACTCCACCCACTATACATACTCGATACATATACATACAGAAAGACATATACACTATACACATACACTCAGACCTCATATACATGTATACTCTCAGACTTGTGTATGTGAGATATACACATGTACATATACACCCACACACTCCTGATACACCTGTGAACACACACACTACATTCACATACCTTACCTACATACATGCTAACAGAACATAAAATCCTTAATGATTTTGAGGTTGGTTTAGTTGTCATCACAGTCTAGAGTTTGCTTGCTCTGTTTTCAGAGAACCTTGTCTAGAACCTTGTCTTCATCTTGGTCTCCACGGCCGGCCAATTCACCTAATTGTTAGGTGTGCCTTCTGCCCAGCCTCTCTGCACCACTGTTTTATTTGGGGGGAACTACTTGTTTAGTTCCTGACATCACCTTTTGTCTTAGTCAGGGTTTCTATTCCTGCACAAACATCATGACCAAGAAGCAAGTTGGGGAGGAAAGGGTTTATTGAGCGTACACTTCCATGATGCAGTTCATCACTAAAGGAAGTCAGGACTGGAACTCAAGCAGGTCAGGAAGCAGGAGCTGATGCAGAGGCCATGGAGGGATGTTTCTTACTGGCTTGCTTCCCCTGGCTTGCTCAGCCTGCTCTCTTATAGAACCCAAGAGCACCAGCCCAAAGTTGGAACCACCCGCAAGGGGCCCTCCCCACTTGATCACTAATTGAGAAAATGCCCCAGAGCTGGATCTCATGGAGGCACTTCCCCAACTAAAGCTCCTTTCTCTGTGATAACTCCAGCCTGTGTCAAGTTGACACACAAAACTCGCCAGTACACCTTTGTTTTTGGGCACTAGCTATTGGTCCTCTTCAGATTCTCATCTTCTGAGGAGGACTCTGGCAGGAATATCAGCCCAGTCCCTTCTAAAGCCCACGGAAACCATTCCAGGTGTATTAATACCTGACTAGATCTGGCCAGAGACACCTACATAGCATTTTTAATAGTTAATAATAAAGGTTTTTGCCATTAGCTGTTGGTTGTTTTTTTCAATCCTCCCTTTGCCCTTTACATGTCTCTGTCTAGCTCATCACCTTATTCTGGTCAATGGAAGGAAAAAGACAAAAATAGTAGCAGAAGCTGCATGAATTATAAAATGTGTAAGACGTTATGCTCATGGTTGTTGGTGGGTATGATAACTAGCTTTAACTGTCAACTTGAGTCACCGGAAAAGATTCTCAGTGAGGGGCTGTCTGTGCTGGATTGTCTCTGGCCATGTATGTGCATGGGATTGTATTAGTTAAGTCAGGTGGTGTAGGAAGACCCAGATGACCGTGAATAGCATCGAGCCCTAGTTAGTGGATGAGCACAGGCAAGGACGAGCATCCACACACTAAGTTCTCTCTATTCTTGACTGTGCCTCTTAGATAAGGAGCTGTTTGGTGTTTCTGCCTTTAACTTCTATACTATGACAACTTTACCTGAAATTTTAAGCTGAGGCAAACTCAGTTCTCTCCTGAGTGGAAGGACAGTGGGCATTAGCAAGTAGATATGTGACAGATAGTGCTTTGAACTATTTTTCTTGAAAATTCCAATATAAGATTAAAAGGAAGGGAAACATATTTACATTCATATGTTTGTAATATTTGGTGTATGACAGTTCATAAGGCTTTACCATTGTATCTTTTGCACCAGCAGGTTGTATAGCATTTTCTGCAAAATAAAACATTATTAGCAATTGAATGAATGCCTTTCCAAGGAGAAGCTGAAGCCTACACTAAATAGCGACTAGATTAGAAGACAAAAACCAAATTTTTTTTGTTGGGCATTTCCCACAGATGAAACTAAATGAGTATTGTTGGCACTACCTGGAGAAGTAACTGTAGCTGGAGTAAATGGTGATGGAGCTTCCGTTTCTCTGATGTGATCCAGAGACATGAGGATGATACAGGATGGGGTTTCCCTGATGTGATCCAGAGACATGAGGATGATACAGGACGGGGTCAGATAGATCGCAGTTAGGAGTAAAAATTCTTCTAGCTGTAGGTGCTTGTGGAGCAATGGTTCATAGCTGGACCTTCTTGGACCCATCAGCAGATGAATAGAGACATGGGAGACTACTTATTATTTATAAAAGCTTTGCCACTGCAGCTGGGCAGACTCTCAGCTAGCTCACACAAATTCTCCCTGACTCTTCCTGGTCTAAATCCTGCCACATGGCCTGCTCTCTCTCTCTCTCTCTCTCTCTCTCTCTCTCTCTCTCTCTCTCTCTCTCTCTCTCTCTTAAATTGCTCCTTCCCATGCCATGCAGATAAATCTTCTTGCCTCTCTATCTCTCCTCCCAGAGACCCTCTCTCAGCATGAAGTCCTGACTCATGTTGACTATTGGCTGTCAGCTCTTTATTAAGTTAATCAACCAGTGAGGGAAGTATTTGTTTACAAATTATGAGGCCTGATATGAACCTTAAGATATCAAACTCTGGCCAGTAGTCTGCTTTCTGCTGCTACAGAATTAACAATTGAATAGTACAAAAGCAACCTTCCTACTGTGTATAAAGAGGTTTCTGCTACAATAGTGCCTTTCCTCCTGTGGTGTTTCGCCAGGCCCTCTAGAACATTCCTTGTGAACTCTACCCTCAGGTATCTTTTCATTTTACACATAGAGCTGAAGACAATCAGCCTCTCTCTGCAGAGGAACATTCTGAAAGAGAAGATAAGGACTGTTTGTTAGGCTTGTGGGAGGCTGCTGAGTCACATATGATTCACAGGTCTAGCTTTGGAAATCTTTAGGCTTTACTATTACAAAGCTTGGTGGTAGTCAGTTTAAAAATGGCTGGCTGAAATCTATATTGGAGTACACTCTGAATGGAACATTAGGAACAATCAGAGAATGACTAATAATGGGAAAGGCATCAGGAGACTGCAATCGCTCCTTTGGTGGGTTGACGCCTAATTCATGTACTGACTGATTATGGTTCTTGTTTTATAATAATGAGTTTTGTGGGGTGGACCTTAAAGTCAACCCAAACTCAATAGTATTGTCTTTTCTCAGGGCCTGTGCATCGTGTCCTTTCTCTTAAAGTAGAAATTAAATGTGATCCAGGAACTGTCTTTATTTTCCCCTAAGAATCAAGTAATTATTTCAAATGTTAAAGATATAAAGAAAACACAAATGAGACCTTCCCTGAGAAGCCGAGGGTTTTACTAAATCTTGTCATTTCCTTGTGATGAGGAAGCTATGCCCGGCCGGATGGATTCTCTCCTATCTTGTGAATGAATCACTGAATGTTGAAGGCTTAACTTAAATATTTTACTTTGGCCTCCTCAACAACTGTACATATACGAATTGTGCCTTACAACATATTTGAAATTCACCAAGAATATAAAGTAAAAATTCCATCTAGATATAGTTATGGATAATACTTTTTTCACCCAAATATATATTGAGGTACTTAGGTTTTGACCTACTTTGCATTGTATAAAAGGTCATTGTTAAAGACTATTGTTATTTAAACATTTGCTAAGGTGATATAATTTGAAAAGTTAATTAGAGGCATTATTTTTTTCCTGTGTTTAGTTTTCATTGCAGGAATCCTTCACTAAAGTATTACTTTCTGAAAGGGATTATTTAACAGTATTAAAACTTTTGCCATTTGATAAGCAAACATTGATTTTTAAAATAGAATGTATTACTTGTTTTGAGTGTGACATGATACTATAAGGTATATATAGCATCCTGGTTTGTACAATTATATATCAACTATCTTCCAATTAGTTTTTGTGCACGGCAAGAACTGCTGGACTTGTTTAACAAAACCTTTAATGAAATAAATTCTTTCAATTTTGTCCGCATCCCGTGCATGCTATCTCTAAACACGCACATGCTATTTATTTCTTGTTCCAGTAACCAATGATCGTTCTGCATCTTTGTTTATTTGAACTTAAAAAATATATCTTGAAGAAAAGTATTGTCTTTTTTAAAAGTTTATAGTGTTAATAGAGAAATATAGCTTGATTTAAAGAAAAGAAAGAAACCGACAAAACAAACGCAAGTTCTAGGTACTGTTTTTATTAGACAGCTAAGAAGAGCACTCCGGCTGTAATTCCTCTCCATGAAGCAACCTTCTGTTTGTCTTTGCCCATGTGTGCAGTGCAGCAGAGGGTGATGGAAAAACAGACAGGGCGTGCTCAGTCAAAGAGAGTCAGAGCACCCCACTCTCGAGGCCAGGAAGGTTGAAAGCAATTAAACTGCAGTATCTTTTCTGAGCTGGGCATTTATTTACCACTTCTTGTTCGAAGGTCTTATTCCTAGTTCCCCATCACATTGTGCTCAAGAAGAAAAGACTACAGATATTGGAGGCGAGCTAAGCGTGCAGTCTTCTTTGTTTCTGGTCTTCAGAGACTGAGTTATTGTCTTATTTGCAAGTTAATGTATTTGCTTTGACAGCTTTTGATTGTTAAGTAAACTCTGCCCTGGAACAGCTGTGAGATAAATGATCCTGTGGGCTGTATTTAAAAGAAATGCCCTGACAGTCAGGCTGGACCCTGGCTTTCATGTTCATGCATCTGTTTATGGGAACCTGCATCTAAAATAATGAAGGCTGGATGAAGCAGCCAGGTTTCATCTCAGAACTTCCTACTGTTGCTTTTAGAATATCGTATACTAAGACACACATCAAAGATGAGTCTACTACTCATTGTCAAATGTGTGTGTGTGTGCTGGGAATATGAGACAATTGCTGTGGACCTAAAGTCTCACACCAACAATTTTGTGTTATGCTAACGAAAGCAAATTTTCGTTTTGGCTATAAATAACAAAAATAGTGCTTGCTTACTTTGTTAATCCAGGGAAGGCTTTAACAATCTAATTTGAGAAAAATTGTCTCATGTAAGTAATTCCATGTATATATGCATATATGATATGAATGCATATATACATTATGTAGTATGTGAAAGGAAGAAAATAGATTTTTGGTGTTTTGTTAATAATGGAAGCACATTATTTTCAAGTATAAAGACTTGTTTAAATGTCATTTTGCTTTTTTTATGTGTGGGAATCTGATTTTGAACCCATGGTGATTGTACTGGCTAATTTTGTGTGTCAACTTGACACAGGCTGGAGTTATCACAGAGAAAGGAGTTTCAGTTGGGGAAGTGCCTCCATGAGATCCAGCTATGGACATTTTCTCAATTAGTGATCAAGGGGGAAGGGCCCCTTGTGGGTGGTATCACCTCTGGACTAGTATTCTTGGGTTCTATAAGAGAGCAGGCTGAGCAAGCCAGGGGAAGCAAGCCAGTAAGAAACATCAGTCCGTGCCCTCTGAATCAGCTCCTGCTTCCTAACTTGCTTGAGTTCCAGTCCTGATTTCCTTTGGTGATCAACAGCAATGTGGAAAGTGTAAGCTGAATAAACCCTTTCCTCCCCAACTTGTTTCTTGGTCATGATGTTTGTGCAGAAATAGAAACCCTGACTAAGACAGCAATCATAATCCAGAAAATAGAAGTCATGGCCAGAGAGCTGAGGGCCACTCTGATGTGGGATGTCTAGAATACAAATGTTTCCGATCATATCATTTGAAATGAGTAAGGATTGTGTTGCTTCTTAAGGACAAAATATTATGTTTCTTTGGATAACTTCAGGCAACTTAAGGTCGCCTCGCCCATCTCCTTACCTGTAAAATAAAACTTTGAAACTATCTCAGTAGATTTTTGTAATAATTGAAGACATTGTGACTATAGTACGTTCAGAATAGTTCCTGAAATATACATGCTGAAGTGTCCACAGCTGTTTGGAGTCTGCAGTAAATATTCAAAACTATACTTGTTGATGACACTATAAAGAATTTTGTGGCCTGTCTATTTAAGGAAATTCTGAGTTCTTTTTGATGCTGTGCTGACCCAAGACAGTAAGTACATCACTGCATGATACTTTGTGGGGCAGGCTGGAAAGTTAAGAAGGAAAGATTTAAGAGATTTTGGAGATTTGGGTTTAACAGAAGCGGAACCAGAGTCAGTCTGCGTGGCGGGGGCGGGGTGAGGGCGAAGGATCTTAAGGGCTATGATTTCCTGGTAGCAGGAGACATGATTGCAGAATGAGACAAAGTGACATGCTTGTGAAACATCTAAGTCCACTGACTGCAGACTGCCTAGTGGGGAAGAGGACGTCTCAGTGACATCAGAGTCCCAACGTTAAGAAGCATTTGAGGATTTTGCAGTACTAGGAGTCTTTGATGGCTCACATAATCATTGAGAGACAAGGGCATGAGGAAAATTTTTGTAATGGCATTAAATAATGCTTATATGCCTGAGTTAGACTAAACTACATTTTGTGAACTCATTCTTTTGGGGCCCGAGGCAAAAATACGAATGGAGAAAATACGGAAAAATACGAAAAGGAGAGAGGGGTTCCTCAATAAAATGAATGGAGGTTCTGTAATGAGCAATTAGAAATTCAGCTCATTCGGTTCATAGAAACACCAGCAGCAGATTGTGTGGCCATGTGGGACATCCCAGTTGGCATCGGGCTCTGCAGGGATGGTGCCGGAGGTTATAACTAACTGAGTGCTGCAGGGTAAAATGGCGGAGGGCTCAGGGCTGCAGGGAGCCAATCCTACATGGGACACCCCTCCCCCCACGCCCTTCTGCTCCCCAGCTGGGTAGTCAGTGACATTACAATATCAACCCCAAAGCATTTGCTTATTTGTTTGGAATCCGGAAACTAATTGCAGCAGTTTAGGCAGAAACTATTAACTAAACCAATTTAAAAACATGCAGATAAAACACAACAATGATGCCAAGATGACAGACCAAGTCCTGTTCTGGAAAGACTCTTTGCTCTTTGAAAACTGAGAATATGATTAGCTGTAAAGTGGATTCACACATGTGGGGGTAAAGGCCAGTGGAACACAAAGGCAGAGAAACTTGAATAGCAAGTCATGAGGTTTATTTATCGATTCGGCTTTGTCTCCCACGGCCGCGCCCTTTACCTTCCCACTCTGATTAGTGTGATCGCATCCTTTTTACAGTTTCCCAAGATTCCTCAGGATAAAAATGGAATTGAATCCTCAAGCATCTCACAAGTTGAAACAGCTTCCTTCTAAGAGAGCAGCAGTGTTACTGAAAATGCTTAAATTGCCAGTAATTTCAGGAATGAGTGCTCCTCGAACATCTTCCCCATCACACAATTATCCTACAATATCAAGTAGATGCCAAGTGATTTCATTACACACAGGCACACACACTCACCTATGCATTGTTACCATGTTCTAAGAAATGCATATTTAGTAAATTTATATGCCTCCCAAACCTTTGGGTTACTTGATGCTATTTTTACCCAATTGCTGGGACACCGTGGGTGGTTTATTATATAACAAAAATAGGAGTAGTTTATCATCGGTTTCATATTTATAGCAAGTAGAACAGCTTACTTTTGAAATATCTTGTTACTGAAATTTATGGACATGTTATTTATATGTTAGCACAGTTGAAACGGCTATTTTGGTAGATATTTGGGCACCTTAATTGTTCCCGGCTCCTTAGGGCACCACTGTGGCTTTTATTCACCCGGGTTAAATATAAAATTATTGCTTTAAAAGAATGCATAGGCAGAGATGTGCCTCAGGAAAGGGCCTGAAGTGGTACAGGATGATTCTCGCCGGCTCCTCCCCTGTTCCAGCGCCTCACTGCAGCAAAGCAAGCTCTTGTCTCTGTTCTCTGTGCTGTAACCCACATTCTTCTTTTGTCTCCATGGCAATTACTAGTGGAATAATGTGGGAGAAGTGTGTCTGTTTTAATACATTTCCCCCTACACATAGCAGTGGCTGTAGATACTTGATCTGTTCTTTCCCATAGGACTTACCTACATCAACATAGAAAGACGGGCAGTCAGTCCTCAATATAAACACCCTAGGCTTCTGACTCTTATGTCCACCAGTGGAGTCAAGTTATTAGAGCAGGTCGCGGTTCTCACTGTGACCTCATTGTTCTACTCAAGCAATAGCTTAGCTTATCCAGCTTAGCTTTTAAAATAATTAAATCAATAGCTTGACACTTCCTACTCAACTGTTGCACTTTACAATAGATTAAATGAGGTGTAATTGTGCTTTTCTGAGTTTGATGTTCCTCAGATAGGTACAAAATGAAACAGAGTACCATTTTTCTTTCTTTTTGAGAATGGAATTTTCTAAAGGATGATATGTCACCAGCGAACTGAACCTCAGAATGGACATTAATTTGATGGCAGTATTTTTTTCTTTCAAACTCCATAAAAATAAAACGTTTCATAGGTTTTTTTTTTTTTTTTTTTAGGATTTTGATCATTTGTATTCCATAAAATGAAACAGGCATACATAATATTTCACTTATTCAGTAAAATATTTGCCTCATTAAGTATGCTGTTGGAGGCTTCCTGTTACATTGACTCTGTAGAGAACATTAAACACTTGGGGCCTTGCTAGTAACTGTGAAATGAGTTCTAAGGACCTAGGAAGATTACAATACCTAATTTTTTGCTATGCCACTTGATAAACATTTGAATTTGGAATGTTAGAACAAGCATTACAGATTCAGACAAGTTCATGTAGACCAGGCTGGCCTTGAACTCACAGAGATCTGCCTGACTCTGTCTCCTGACTTCTGGGATTAAAGGCTGGGCCACCATTGCCCAGCAAGCCCAGATAAGTGCTTGGGTATCTGAACTCAGTTCCTAATGCTGATCAGGCAAGTACTTTACTAACTGAGCCATTTCCCCTATCTAAGCAGATTCTACCACTCATATACATTTTCAGTTTAAGCATCTGTTCTTTGAAAACACATATATGTTGTCTGAAGTGATAGAAATGGAATATGTGTGCTCAGGCCACTGTTTTCCTTACCATGAACAGCAAGATCTTTTTAATAAAGCTGTTAGGATAAAAACTTTTAAAAAGTTATTGAGAAAAATTCAAAATTTAATAATATATAGCATTTTCATAGTTACTGTGTTATAGGGTGTCTGATCCCATAGATAAAGGATTTAGTAAATAGGTACTTTATGAATATAATGTTAAAAATTTAATGCGCCTTTCAGCAGTCTTTGCTGTTTAGAATCAGTAGAGGTCTTGAAGTTGCTAGAACCTTGATGTTCCTCGCCCTTGTCCTCCCTTCACACCTGTAGTAACTGCTCCACATTCACGGAGAGCATTTTCCTTCGATCCTGATGTGCTCATACCCATGCCGATGGGCCCAGTGAACAGGACGTCCTCCAGTGCAGTTCAAAGCCTTTCGTGCTCTTTCCTCAGCTTTCCAATCTCCCTTTCTGACTCCTTTCCTGAAGACCCACTGTCAATAAACAATAACTTCCCCTTTCTTACTCAGGAAATAGAGAAAAATTGAATAGAACTAGTGAGCTCAAAATTTTCTTTAGTCTGTCTGTCTTTCTGTCTTTCTTTTTTTTTCAAGATTTATTTACTATAAGTAAGAACACTGTAGCTGTCTTCAGACACTCCAGAAGAGGGCATCAGATCTTTTTACGGATGGTTGTAAGCCATCATGTAGTTTCTGGGATTTGAACTCAGGACCTTTGGAAGAACAGTCAGTGCTCTTAACCGCTGAGCCTTAACCGCTGAGCCATCTCTCCAGCCCCTCCTTTCTAATAATTGTTTTCACCTGTCTCAAAAATTGTAACATTTCCCTTCAAGTTTGCACGGAAGAAGTATCTCTGCTTGGGGAGATGCATCATGTTCCCCCTTTAGTTTGCTATTTGTGAATGCATTCTGCACCTTTACCTTGTCATGTTTATGATACAGTCCGTGTGTTGCATGCTAGAATTTCTTTTTCTTAAGAACTGTGAAATTAGTGTCTCAGATTCTGTGGTAACAATTGCTTTCTTGAAAGAATATAGTTGTACTAGAAGATGAGCCTCCGGGCATGCCTGTATGTTATTGTGTTGGGTGAAGTGGGAAAACCTGATCACTGTGGTGGGATGGTTTCATGGGCAGGGAGTCCTGGACATTCAGAGAGTAAGGTCTGAGAAGCAGCTTGTACTAATCTCTTTCCTGGCTATGGATGCAACCTGACCAGCTGCCTGAAGCCCCTGCCTGGTTGGCATCTGTACTGGGATGGTCTACACCTTGAACTTGTCTTTTTAAGCAGAGCCCTTTCTCATTTAAGTTGTTTTTGTCAGGGTGTTTGATTACAGCTACAGTAGAATGAAGCCAAAATGGGCCCTATTAAAACAGGCAGATTAATAAAAGAAAAACATGCAAATTAATTGGTAATACAACATTTTAGCAATGTGGAAACCTTGAGGAAATGAAGATAGAGAAGCAGCCGAGCTACAGCTCTGTGGTCTCTGAACAGTCAGCTGAAGGACAATAGGAGACAATGCTTGTACACTAGCAACCTGGGGAAAGTCTGCACAGTCTCTTTGCTTCTGCTGTTCTTTAACACAAGAGACTTTTGATATATGTGTGAATCAGGATAGATACTTGGATCATAACAGTCTTTAGAAGGGTAGGAGAAGGTCTGAGGGCATTGTCTTCTTGACTGACTTGCCAAATCTAGAGTGCCCCTTTGGTTTAACGTATGCCACCTCCATCATTGCCAAAGACATGGTCTCTCTGACATGTCCTCCACTTTTTTCAAAGAAGCATGTCAATAGTTCTGTCTCGTCTAAATACACACACACACACACACACACACACACACACACACACACACGCACACAAGCTGTAAAAACAAACAGGAATCTCAAGACCCCAGAGTCTCACTCTCCTCCAGGCTCAGATGCTAAGATAGATAGATACTCCTCTTCAGCTTTGTTGTGCCTGCGTAGATTTATCATTCATGAAGTTGTTTTGTTTGGTCTTAGAGCTTCTGTGGTTCCATTGTTCTGGATGCCCTTTTCTTGCCGCTCCTCAGGTCCCTCTACCTGTTCCTTTATGGTTGGTTTCCTCCGTTCTAATTACTGTTTATTTCCTTCCTTGTGCCTGCTCTTTAGGGAGAGCTACATTGATTTGCCTTTGTCCTTGCTAGACCCTGTAACCACCAATCTTTACCTTGTGTGCAGATTTTTCTTCTGCCATTGCGGACCCTGTTGCATTCAATTGCTTAATGTATACTCAGGTCTCTGAAAAACACCTCAAATTCAGTAAAAGCAATCTCCTTGGTTGAAGTGTAGCTCTGTGGCAGAGCACTTGACCAGCATGTGCAAGACCCTGGGATCAATTCTCCAGCCAGGCACCAGAACGACAGACCAGCAGAGACCAATTCATCAAAGGCCCAAGCTACATAATGCCTTCTCCTGTGTGCGTCTACATGTTCTTCTGATGCCCTGGATCAAAGTGCCCCATCTGCTCCTGAGATACTTCCAAAATCACCTGCCAAGTTTCTCTCCCATTCACCTGTTGTATCCAAAAGCACCTGTAGTCTGTGCAGACTTCGGAATTTCACTGAACAAAAGGCTTCTACTACTATTGACTTAATTAATTATTATTTCTTACCTCTTCACCCTCTTTTTTCTGCCCCAACCTCCAGCTACCATCTATTTGGTGTCAGGAAAATGTATTTTCTTATGATCGCAGGCATCTCCTTGACCTTGTTTTCTAGGTCATTTCTAATACCACCATCCTTTTTGAGCATACCGTAATGTTACTTAAGAGATGGTGTTTTATTCTGGTTGAGTTACCCCTACCTCCAATTCCTGTCACTTCCTTGTCTAGACATAGCATGGTGTCCAAACAGTTCCACTGGCTGACTTGACTGAGAGCACTATGTTCTCGGTGCCTTCTATGCTAATTCCTTTAATCTTGCCGGCTTCTGCTTGTCTTTCAAATATCTCCTTTTAAGTAGCTGCTGCCAAGAACATTTGAAGGGGTTAATGATGGTATGTCACTTCAAATATGCACATTTGGCATCTTGATTTAGTCATGTAAGGAAATAAGACTTAAGAAAGGGCCACTACCCCCCCCCCCAACAAAACAAAGGAATTTCTTTTGGGAGGAATGTTCTATATATATCAAACCTAAGAAATAGTCTTGATCACCAGAGGTGAATAATTGGGGGCTCAGTGAACATAAATATAAACAAACTTGGAAGTGAGCTCCATCTTTCCCTCTTTTCTCTTCCCTGTCTGGGTCTTGGTAGCATTTCTGAAGTTTGTTTTTTCAGGTCCAACTACTCATTTGTCCTGTTGATCCTCCACACCCCTGATGTCCTTTGTCTTTTGTCACTGAGTGCCACGCTCCTGTGTGAGTCTCCATGTACATGTACTGGAAAACAAATAAAACATTTATGCTTTTCTTTTGTTAATTAGCTTCTAGCTCTTACATTAATTGGGTTCCTAGAGGCAGTCAGAGAGCCAGTGTTAGAACTGAGGGGAATTGAGGCTGGTGCAGGGTCTTTCTCTCCTACAGTCCTTCTTCCAATCCAGCCTCTGTACCTTAGGATTTAGGCATTAAATAACTCTCTCTTAGCACCAAAGATATTTCTCAGTCACCACATTCTTCTAATTGTTGTTCTCCTTTGCCCAGACCTAATTTTCATCCCAATTTGACTTTTATATCCTTTCTAGCATGTGCTAATGCTTATTGGACAGTGTTACAAAAAATATGAAAATATTTTTAGTGGTGGGTGATGCAATTTATTGCATGTAAATGTTAATATTTTCTGAATTTCTTCTAGCTTCTGTAATATTTGAAGGATCGGGTAACAGTTAAAAAAGAAAACAGTATCTATTCAAAAAGAAGCTTGCACTCTAAAAGTGTTCTTGACAGCTTGTCATTTGGGGCAGAGAAGATTGGCTAGATCCTGAATAACTTCTTGGTCCAAAAGAGAATGGAACCTCTGTGGCCATTACTAGTGACCAAGCACTTGTATGTTAAGGTGACACAGATCAGTGTTCAGGAATGGACTATAGTCATGTGACAGTGTATACACACACATACAACACACACACACACACACACACAACACATACAACACACACTCACTCATACACATACTCACGCACACTCACTCACACACCCCACACTCCCCACACACTCACTCACATACACAGGCTCACTCACACTCTCTCTCTCTCTCTCTCTCTCTCTCTCACACACACACACACACACACACCACACACACACACACACACACACACACACACTCACAATCTCTTTTTCATTCTTTCTCTCTCTGTCTCTTACCCCCTCCCTCTTCCAGCTTAGGTAAGTCTAATGTTTCTTACCACTTGTAAATGTTAATGAATTATATTTGAGAAATGATTCATTCTTCCTGGAGTCTAGGACTTTGTAAGTGTGTATAGCTGAGAAAATTGGACTAGAATTAAAAAGTACTGTCTTTTACCTGTACACTAATGTGATTTTTTTTTCTAATTCTAAAAGTGAGCACAGTTTTACTTATCTAATAACAGTAGTAATAATATTGGCGGGTTAGTGTTTGTACTGTTTTGCAGCTATCTATACTGATTCATAAATAGCATAAATTGTAATATTGGACATTATCCACACTGTTTATTTTGATGTTTCTGTAAATTTTATTTTACATTGTTTTTTGATAGTCATTTACCTTTCCCTCCCTTAACCATACAGAATTATTGAGAACACATTTATATTCATTTGATTTGTGCCAAAGCATTCCTGGTTCTGTACATTTCATTCTGTCAGTGGTTTGCTTCCCATACATCATGAACTTTTTCCTATGGACACTTAATCCTATTTGTGAATGACTCTGGGTTTTCTTTCCTTCTTTCAACTCCTTGTTTTTCATGTGTTCTTCCAGACAGTATTTCAGTCTCTTTTCCAGGTTGCGTTTTATTTTCTTTATTCTGTTTCTAAAATGAAGTTGATGACTTAATGAACTGTTGGAATCTACCACTGAAGGAAGAGAAGACACACACACTTCCCTTTCCTTGATTCAAATCACATACACTCAAAGTTCAAATTCAAACACAAATCCTCTTCTGAGTATCCTTACTCTGTTCCCCGTGCTCTTTATGTCTGTCTGGAGAAAAAGCAACACATTTAGACCTGAAGCGTGAAGATGCCGTATAAGAACATTATGTTGTTGAACATTGAACTGTATTGACTCAAGTGCTGGACATCGGGTGCTATTCAGATTTAGATGTTTATACTGATATGAATGTTTCAAGATATTAAATGCATTGATTACAAGAGAGTATCTGAAAGTATTTGAACTTAAATGCTGAAGGAATAGTTTCCACGAGTAAAACAGTTCTTTGAACACTGTGGTACTGCTCAAGTCATTCAGGGCCTCAGAGTGCAGCTGGGAAGATAAAATGTCTTTAGCCTTTGTGTATTGCAATATCTGCAACCTTGTGATATGTATTGGTGTAAGCTGATGACATAATTCTAGATATTCTTTTTATGATCAGAATATATAGTTTATATGCATTTTTGAATGCCGTACTTAGTAACTGTTTTCATGCAATCTTGCCAGTGAGCAAATGTTAACTCTTTGGATTCCCAAGATGCCCTTGTCATTCTTCTCATTTTGAATTGGGGGCATTTCAGTGTGTACACACATGCAAATGTAAGAACTAAATACAGACAAATACCTCCAATCAAAATAAGTTTTGAAACTAAAATACCCAGTGTAACAATGGTTCAGCAGTCTTTTCTATTGGAAGGAGGAATGGGAAGGTGATCTTAATGGGAACTGGGGAGGGAGACCAAAACCATGTATGAAGTACATGCATAACATATCAGCTGCTAACAGTATTTGTGGGAAATCTGATGGATCTTTCTTTCTTCTGATTCCACAGTATCAAGTCATGGGTAGATAAGATGCAAGAAGACCTTGTCACACTGGCGAAAACAGCCAGTGGAGTGACTCAGCTTGCTGATGTGAGTATTGCCAGCCCTGGATTTGGTCAATCCTCTGCTTAGTTTGGGTACCATCGTGTCTTTTAGGAAACCATAGCTTTATATTACAGTCAGGATATGATTTCTCATGCAAGTATCACAGTCAGGTTTTTGGTAGTCCCTGCACATTGATGGGTATTGGAAACCAGAATGCCATGGCTAACAATGAAATTATTAACTCCCCCATCCAGATTCAGGTTTAGATATAATACACCTTTAACATCTCTGCCTACAGTCTTCAGAATGTATTTTCGAATTTTACTATAATGGAGACTTAAAGCTTGAGTGTCCTCGATGTGAACACTTCCTCTGTATTTGATATTAGATTTTACTTTAAAAGTATTTGAAGTGTTTATAACCACATCTATTGACTAGGATTTGTCATTGAGATTTGTATAAAGGTTCTGATGTACAAAATGGTGACACCATTAAAAGTGTATATATATATATATATATATATATATATATATATAGTAAATTGGCTGTGCAGGTTACTCAAATGAGTTTGAAAAGTGGATTTGGATTATATCATATAAATGTTGTATGCCAACTTAGATGAAATTGTATGAAAACAGATTCATGGATGGGGATATGGATTGAAACCAGACATGTTTAGGAGCTTAACTTTTTATTCATGCACATAAAAATCATGTATCATTAAGTCAGGATCCAATTGTAAACACTATTTTATTTAATGATTCACATACACCTATACAGAAAAAAAATTTATGTTTCACTTTAGTACACCTGTGTTTTGCATGCAATAGGTTTTCTGAGGTCAGGTAGGTAATTTTACTCTTGCCATCAAGCCAAGTACTCAAAAAGTTTTGGATTTTGTGGCATATTGCAAATTAAATTTCCCAGGTGTGAATGCTCCATGTGCATGTTAATGCCCATTGGAAGAAACATAAACACATATTTAACTTATGATTCAGAAAACCTGATAAGGACTTCAACATTTTCTTAGGATGTCTTTCTATGGAAGATGCAGATATTAAGCCCAGAGTGTGCTTAACATCCCTTGGTTATATTGTATATCCTGAATTTGAAAACTCTAAACTTGAAATACTCTCAAATCCTAAACTTTTGTCCGGTGGGCTTGATGCTCATGTATGATGGAGTGCATTTCCAATGTATGTATACTGGTCATGTATACATGTCATGTGCGTCATCTCTCAGGGACACAAGAGATGCATCAGTTGTAAGTGAATCTCAGGTTAGATTTCTGTCTCAGCCCCAAGATATCTCATTGTGTATATGTAGCTATTCAGAAGTCAGAGATAGGCATTTTTAGTCCCATGTTTCTGAGAAGTTATACTCTCCCTGAGTACAAAAGATTCTCAGTGATGAAATATATATATATATTTTTGTCCACATTGATGGTCTCTAGTGCTTGGACACACAGATCCAGGGAGGGGTGTAAGCTCCAGTTTAAGATTCACTTTAGAAATACATGAGTATGTGCCACTGTGCTGGGTAGTGTGTGGACCTGTATTTAAGGGATAGTATTTGTAGAAGCAGATGTTTTCTTTTAGTGTTTATTTTATTTTTTTTAGATTTAAGTTGACTGTGGGGACAGCTTTCATTCAACCACAGAGACAAATGACAGATTTTAATATTAAGTTTTAAAACTTTTATTGGCAAGATGAGAAATAAACAGTTCCTCACCCCCCTCCATCCCTTCATTATCCTCATGGTTCTGCACCTGGCTGACATCCCTGTTGCTCCTGCTGTTCCTATGGGAAATTTTCTTGTTATACTTCTATACTTCTGTTTTCTTTTCTTCAAACATTGTAATGCAAAAAAAAAATAAATCTGGTTTCTATTATGCTTTTCTGTATAGTCTATATTACTTAGACAATTATAAATACTGATGAATGGGTAAATGACAACATACAATGAAGAAGACAAAGTCTAGATAATTATTTGTTTGAGATACATGACATAATATAGTGACAGAAGGATTGTGAGGAAATGCATACTATGTAATGTGGAGAAATTTGAGGTGGGGGAGGAAGAAAGGGGGAGGGGAAGAGAGATGGAGAGGGAGAAGGGGAGGGAGAGGGAGAAGGGGAGAGAGACAGAGGGAGAAGGGGAGGGAGAAGGAGAGGAAGAGGAGAGTTATTGCTGCAAGAAGAGATACATGATCCCTTCTGCCTCATTCCCTTTCCTAGCAAACAGATTTGTGTGCAAACAGGTGGTAGTGGTAGTAGCCAGGGGAGGGGGGGGTTGGTTTTTTTTTTTTTTTTTTTTTTTTTGCTAGTTTAGTTTAGGTTTGGTTTGGTTTTACTTCCCATAGTAATTTAAAGCTAAAATTAACTGAAAAATTCCCAAATGGAGAGTGAACTTGTAGAGGAGACTAGAGTCCTTTTGAGCAAGGGGTTCTGTTGTTGATTGATTCATACAGAACTGGGGATCTTAACCCAAGGCTTAGAGCAGTGCATTCCTAGGAAGTGCCAAAGGAATGCTGGACTCTGGAAGTTGAGTTCATGGTGGAATTTATTTGGTCCCACGATTGGAAGTCACTATCTTAGAAATGGTGCTTCTTCTTTAGTTAATGTAATTATTTTTTTACTGGCTTCATAGGTACACCAAAGGCCAAGAACCACAGTAATTACCTATATTACCAGTGTAATTTTTTTTGGAATTTTATGAAAATTCCTTTATGAGATGGCGAAGTATTAACGAAAGGAAAATAATAATATTGTCGAATGAACTCTATTCCTTAAATTCTTCTACATTAGTGAGTTATTGTTGTATTGAAGGATGAGCTTGGGGGCTGGGGAAGTGGCGCACAGGTGCAGTGCTTGCTTCCTAAGCCTGACAACTGCAGCTCAGGTCTCCAGCACTCATGGACATGCCAGGCAGACACAGTAGCTTGCCTGGAATTCAGCATCAGGAGGAAAGATGGGCATTCTTGCAGCAAGCTGACTAGCCAGACTAGTCAGTAATTTTTCCATTTGTTGTCCAGTGGGTCACAATCTGTGGGTTGTTACCCCTTTGGGAGATTGTGCATCAGATATTTATATAATAATTAATAACAATATCAGAATTACAGTTTTGAAGTAGCAATGAAACAATGTTATGGTTGGGGGTCACCACACTTGAGGAATTGGTACTAAGGGCTGCAGTATTAGGAAGGTTGAGAACCACTGATTTAATGGAAAGAGACTGGGGACACATTCCCGGTTATTTAGTTGTGAGATATTTGGCTCATACTACAGTGGCAAAAGTTATAGTGTTGTATTGTTTTATCAGAAACATGGGATCCTTATTTAAAATGCTCAACTCAAATTCTACAGCAATGAAAAAGGCCAGAGCAAATAGCTCTATCTAAAGATGTATTTAAGATGTGATAACACATAACTGAAGCTGTAGTTATAAAACATATATTATTGTTTATGACACAGGACAGATATTCTAAGACTTACAAACAACACGCAATTTCTTTTCTTTTTTATCGTGTTCGATATTGAAGCCAGGATCTTTTGCATGCAGGGTAAGAGCTCTGAGCTCCACCCCAGGAAACACATGCTCTTTTAAACAATCTAAATTATAAACTCTTGAAAATACCCTCTGCCATTTCTCAATATGGGCACGCACACATTCTGCCAAGGAGGCGTTTGTGATTGAACTGATAAATGGAGAATGTAATGTTTAATCACCAGCAGATATGTTTTTAAGTTGAAGTCTTCGGGATATTCTTGAAGCCAACATCTGTGAGTTCATAAAACATCCATAAGCAACCATTTCCTTCCTTAATCTGCTGAAAAGTGTTTTATCTTGATATTCTCAAAATTTGGCCCATATCCAAATTAGGAGATATTCTAAATGAATGGGCCCTGTAGTAATGAGAATTTGCTTCATGCAAAGGTTTTCTCAAAATAAATCGATGAGTAAAAGCTATTCCATGTTTTTCCTGGGCGATTCATTTCTGAATCTGCAAACACTGTATTAACAGGGAACAGAGGCCTGCCAGTGTGTCGGAATGCCTGTTTTTCACTGCTCCTACAAAGCTCATTCCAGGGAAAGCAAGCCACAGCCACCCAAGGTGACAGAGTCACTTGGGACATCTGTTCAGTCATTTGCGGAAATTTGTCCTTACATCTCCCCCTTTCTCTTTGTCTCTGTCTTAGACTCCTCTTCACTAGCAGGGGCTGAGGGTGCTTGCTTACATAGGTTCATCAACTCGGGGAAACTTCATAAGGCATTGCAGCAGTAATTGTGTCAGTAATCTCAGCCGGTCACTTACCTTCCCACTGCTGGTTCTTCAAGTCCTGCCTTGTTAACTCCCTCCACATACACCCAGATTGTCTCCTGGCTGGTGTACTGATGTTTGACTCTTAGGATCTTTCTCATTTTCCTCAGGGGACTTTTCCATGTCCTTCCATGCTGCTAGACCCGATGATACTTTGTGGTACAGGGTTGGTTTGTGATTTGCATGACCAATCATGCCAGATTACCTTTTATCTTCTGCCACTCTGAGACATGGGCTTACTCTATTATGACAAAATGAAGCTCAAATTCCCTTCACCCTTCACTCTGACATCCCCAAATCTTAGCACACCTACAGCCACGGCTGGCTAAATGCAATTTAACCTTTTTCTAAAGTGAAAAATTAATGCTGTATGTGAAACATCTAAATATGGCAAACATTGCTTGCAAAACTAGCTGCTTATAATAATCTTCTTGGGATAGCTCTTGCATTTTATGATGACATAATTCTACTGGTGCCACTTGGTATATAGTATACTTGTAATGTTTTAAAATGTATTATTTTCAAGATCATGATGGAAAGATGGATTCAGTTTAGATTAAAGTGATTTGAAAGAGTTTTATTTAATGTAAAAGAGTTAAAAACTATAACCTGTATTATTCTCACCGTGGAACTTGGTTTTGAAATGTAACAACAAAAACCAGGCAATACAGTTAAGATTTGGACTGAGGAAGAACATGCAGGTGATAGGTTATCTTTTTGTCCTGACTGTCAGGCATGGCTGTCGGAGGATTTGGACTCTATAATACTAAAACATATTAGGGTGTCACAAGACAGACCATCTTGTATTGAGTTCTCTTTCTACTTTACATTCTTTCTAGTAGAAAAACAGAACCCAGCATCCCACAGCTTTGTGGCAGTGACATGACTCTCCTGAAACTCTGTCTAGTGCCAAAGCTCCATACTATTTATAATACGCTGACTTCTCCTTCATGACAGAAACTGGATAAATGCCAACAAAGACGATCATTCAGTCTTTCAGCAAAGGGGAAAAACTGAGAAGGAAAGATACTTAGATCACGTTTAAATAGTGTCAAATTAACATGTTAAGATTATAGAGATATAGATTATTTAGTGATGGGATACAATGCACTTATGAATGGAATGAATAGATATTATCATTATAAAACTCTATGTAAAATCTTCTACTCTAAAAACTGTTTTCAAATATACTAGGAAACTTTCATAAGCCTAATATCATGTTTTTTATCATAAAATTAGTTTTTTTCAGTGGGTTGTAGTATAGTATGGATTCAATTTTATTTTAAGAGAACATTCCAATTTTATTTTATGTATATAACATATACATAAAATAATATACAATTATATAATATATATAATATTATAATAATAGTATGGAGCTTTGGCACTAGACAGAGTTTCAGGAGAGTCATGTCACTGCCACAAACTGTGGGATGCTGGGTTCTGTTTTTCTACTAGAAAGAATGTAAAGTGGAAAGAGAACTCAATACAAATGGTCTGTATATATATGGTATGTATATATTATATATATATAATATATATATATACCTAGATATTTGCAGAGGCCACCACAGACTTAATTTTCTTAAGTTAATATATTTAAGCATTATGAAGCAGATTTTATTTTTATTTCTTGTGACAGCCAGCTTTCTATTACTATATGAAATATTCAAAGTAATTAACTGAAATTATTATTGTTATTATTATTGTTGTTATTATTATTATCATCTCAACAAAGCTTCTGGTCTATGCCTGATTAGCCTTATAGCTTTGGCCCTGAGACAAGCAAGCACTTCATAGTCGTAGAGTGTGGCAGAGTGAAAGTGCTAATCCCACAGCCAGGAAGCAAAAGAGAAAAGAAGAGAGAATGCTGGTGTTTCCACATCCCCTTCAGGAGAATTTCACCAAGGTTCTAAGAAGCTTCCAATAGGCCCTACCCCCACAAAAGTTCCTTTATCTCCCAATAGAACCATTATTAACATATGAGCAATTGGCGGTCAGTCAATATTTAAACTATAGAGTAGTGACAATTTTGGAAATTTGGTTTCTTAAAAAAAAAAAAAAAGAACAAAAAAAAAAAAAAAACAGACATAAGAGTATGTTTTCGTTTCAACCCCAGGTGTGTGGCTGTGTGGCTGTGTGGCTGTGTGGCTGTGTGGCTGTGTGGCTGTGGGGCTTTGTGGCTGTGGGGCTGTGTGGCTGTGTGGCTGTGGGGCTGTGGGGCTGTGTGGCTGTGTGGCTGTGTGGCTGTGGGGCTGTGGGGCTGTGGGGCTGTGTGGCTGTGGGGCTGTGTGGCTGTGGGGCTGTGTGGCTGTGGGGCTGTGGGGCTGTGTGGCTGTGTGGCTGTGTGGCTGTGTGGCTGTGGGGCTGTGTGGCTGTGGGGCTGTGGGGCTGTGTGGCTGTGTGGCTGTGTGGCTGTGTGTCTGTGTGGCTGTGGGGCTGTGTGGCTGTGGTTCTGTGTGGCTGTGTGGCTGTGGGGCTGTGTGGCTGTGTGACTGTGGGGCTGTGTGGCTGTGGGGCTGTGTGGCTGTGTGGCTGTGTGGCTGTGGGGCTGTGTGGCTGTGTGGCTGTGTGTCTGTGTGGCTGTGGGGCTGTGTGGCTGTGGTTCTGTGTGGCTGTGTGGCTGTGGGGCTGTGTGGCTGTGTGTCTGTGTGTCTGTGTGGCTGTGTGGCTGTGGGGCTTTGTGGCTGTGTGGCCGTGTGGCTTTGGGGCTGTGTGGCTGTGGGGCTGTGTGGCTGTGGGGCTGTGTGGCTGTGTGGCTGTTGGGCTGTGTGGCTGTGGGGCTGTGTTGAGCTGACTGCAGCAGCAGCTGACTATGATTTGCCTCGTGCTCTAGCAGAGACATGATTTTGCCAGCTGCAGATAGTTTCTGCAATTGGGTGACATTTGGGACTGTGGGAATTTTCCAGCAGCTGTCTAAATGCTAGAGCCCTGGTCGTGGGTCATTGTTGTTCTTGTTTGGGAGGTTGGTTGTGGTTTGTTAGTAATCTTGTTAAAGATGAAACAAAAGGAAAGAAATTAGATTCAGGGGTTCTCTCCTCTCTCTCCTCTCTTCCTCTCTCTGCCTTCTCTTCCCTATCTCTCTTCCCTCTCCCCTCGTCCCTCTCCCCCCTTACCCCTCTCCCCTTTTCTTCTCTCTCTCTCCTCTCCTAATCTCATCTCTTCCCTCTCTCGGCTCTCCTCTCTCTGTTCTCTCTTTTGATAGGGGGGCGAAACCAGGGAGATAAAGGATAGAAAGAAGAACCTAGGGAGTAGCAAAGGTCAGCTACACCATAGTATTTCTTAAGAATTTAAAAATAATATCAGGATATTTAATATCTAAAATATTCTGTATACATTAGACATAATATATACGTATTTTCATTTTTGAAGACACCTAGTGACAGGTGAGGCACATGTTGTGACCTAGTAAATTTAAGTCTGAATCTACCTCCAGTTATCGTGGGGCATATTTTACATTCCCTTTATCACAAGAAAGTAGGGGTAATGCACAAGATATTAGTGATACAAGCACCAGTACATTGCACATCAATTAGCTGTATTGTTCTTACTGCAAGACTGTGTTGGATCAATGAAAATGATGTTGAGGTTTATCTATTTGTAACTTGAATCAATTGATCTGTTCACGTATTGATGTTTTGAGAATCTCGTTTTAGTCTGAAATGAAAGCGGTTCATGTTGGGAGGAAATCTTCAAGGATAGCCGGGGTGCTTAGGACAGGACATGATAATCCATCCTGTGAAGGCTTAAGCCATCTGCTGATATGCAAGAGACCTGGGTGAAACCAATTACGAGGTTTTTAAACCACAAAACGAATTTTTGCAATATTCTGCATGGGCCTGTGCTTAAAACAGTTGAGTTCAAATAAATTATTTTAACTGCACATGGCTATTTATATCCTTAAAATATTAGTTAGCTTGTAATGTCCTAAAGTTTATAGTCATAGGAGTGTGTTTCATTAGTTGAGTGCTTTCCTTACATGGCTAACTCCCTGAAATCAATCTTTAGCCCTTTCCACACCCCAAAGTGTATATATAAATTAATGTATATGTATGTGTGTGTGTTCATTGAAAACTGACATCCGCTTTGACAGATAAATGGTTCAGAGTTTGCATATAGTTGAAGCGAACTTCAATTGCGTAGCATCCACGCTCAGCTGGGACCAGGCTTTAGACCCTGCAACTAATAAAATAAAATAATACAAGCAAGTAGAACTGGTTCTTGTATACGCCTGGATTCGCTTTTCATAAGGCAATAACAAGCTGCCAGGCCCTGGCTTTAAAGATGGTTAAGTCATGCATGTGAGTCCCATCTGCTCAGTGCATAGGGGATTTCCTTCTCAGATCACCCTCCAGCCACAAGCACCTCCTCCGTCACCACCCCCTTACCCCATTATTCTCCTGCTGGAGTGGGCAGGTTTTGTGAACCAGGTGCAGCCTATGTCTCTGGAGGAAAATCCTTCTGTAGACATCAATCTGAGCCCTAGAAATAAGGCTGGGTCTTAATTTTATATACCACGTTAACTTTGCCTTAGTTTATTTGGTGATTGAAATAAAAAAATTTAACAAACAGAAAAATACTCATATTTGATATAATTGTAAAAATACACCATTACAAAGCTATCCATCTACACTTTTAACTTCTCAACTTCTCCAGCTGTGACCTGTCCTCTGCTGTTAGTTCAGCAGGGGATTCATCCTCAGTCCCATCACCACTCACCCCTCTCCATAAGCTTGAGAGGTAAACCTGTCCTTCACAGACACAGTAGTGGGGAATAGGTTCTCTAAGGAGCCCATGATCCATCTGGTATGACCTGTCTTCTACCTTGTTTACACATGCCTGACTTCCAGGTTTAACCTCTCATGTATGGGTTTCTCTTTCTTGCCTGGGGTGGCCACCCTTTCTTAAAATGAGGGGGCTGACAGTTAATAATCAAGTTTTGAAGTTGTGATGGAAAAGCCTCAGCCCAGTGTACATCTGAACGCATGTTATAACCAGTGGTCTAACCTTTTGTTTTTGCAAGATAACTGTCTTATAGAAAATTTACATTTGTTTATGTTTTTCTGGTATATATCCAAACTCTAAAAGAATCATGATGAAAAGAATAGATCTTTCTAATTATTTGTTTTTCGTTTTAGATGCATAATAATGGGAATTTATGATCTAAATAAACAAACACTGTTGCTTTTCTTAATTATCTTTTTCTTTAACATAGATTTATGAAAAATACCAAGATCTGTATACTGTGGAGCCAAATAATGCACGCCAACTCGTTGAAATTGCAGCCAGAGACATTGAGAAACTTCTGAGCAACAGATCTAAAGCCCTGGTGGTGAGTTGAGATAGAGACTTTTCTTTTAGTTTTCTCCTTGGCAATGTTTTGTGTTTCTTCCTGTGTTTGAAGTTTTCATTTGATGTCCTACTTTTTCCCCTTGGTAATTGAGTTCAACTGATGAGATCATGGAGTCAATGAACTGCCACATAAACAGATGGCTTTCCTCTATCTGTTGCTTTATTTTTATTATATTATTTTCTTTTTATAACACATCAGAGGTATTGCTGATACATGAAATACCTATGTGAATTATCATATTCTATAATCCACTGATCACATTTTAATCTATACTAAAATATAACTTCATTATTATTGCTAGCACATAAACTGTAGCACTCTCCTATCCCATGATCCCACATTCCTACCAGTGTTCAGTATGTGAGATAATTGATTAGACACTTCTGACTTTTCCCAAAAGCTTTTTCATATATATATATGTGTGTGTGTGTGTGTGTGTGTGTGTGTGTACACACATATATATATGCTTCGCTACATAATGTTTAAATTTTTGCTGATTTTGAGTTATAGTAATTTATCGTACTACATATGGCCTTCAGAGGCTTGCTTTTCTTTATCCATACTGTATCTATATGATTCATTGACTTTCATTTAGTTTTATTTTATATATAATTCCATTCCTACCTCATCCTGATACCACCTAGTAGGAAAAACATATTGCACATACATGTTCTGTGGTAACCCAATTTTTAAAAGTTACTATCTATCCATGATAGTTTGAATTGGCTGATGCAGAGTCTACTACTGTACTTTTTAACAACAATCAAGTTTTAATTATAAACTGACATGAGATTTATAACAATCACCACTGATAAAATTATAGTAAAGAAATAAAAGTTATCTCCAAATATCTTACTTAACCGTGTTCACTCACGCTTGCATGCCTTCGTGGTGAAATGAGGTGAATGCAGTAGACATTAAGCTATGCCATGTAAGACTTTGATGGCCATGTGATAACTGAGGAGGTTATTCTGCACTGAGTGACTGCATCCTGGCTCAACAGGGAGATTCATTTTCTGGGCAATAGGAAGTGAGGTTTTCCTATGGTATTCAGAATGGCAAGGAACTTAAAAATTTTATATACTATAATTCACTGATCACATTTTAATCTATACTTTAATCTGTACAGGTTGCTCTTTTCTAGAATTTTACTGTTAATATGTTCATACATATGAGCATAGGTAATGGACCCCTGGTAATTAAAACAACAAATAATAAGGGAAGATGATTTATATAGTTAGGTACTATTTGAAGAGCATCATACATTCATTCCAGAATAGTAGAATTGCTAGACAAAAGTGAATTCAGAAAAGCATTTCATAAAATATGGTAGCTGTTTTCTGCCAAAACGTTTGGTCAGCTTAGTTCTCTACTTGGTGTATCTAAGGTCTTATTGGTTCATATACTGAACAGATGCAACAATGTTGGAGTTCTTAATTATCTGCAAAGAAATGGCTACAAAATGGGATGTCCCTGTGCTAATTTCTGAAGAAGAGATAGGTTCAGTCACCTTTCCTTTGGTGTGAAGTGAAATATCTATTCATATCTTGCACATTTGTATTCTTTAATGGTTTTAAAAGTGGTCCATTCTTGGTGCTGTGTAAACTAGTTAATTTCAGTTACCTTTCTGGCTTTTTAATTGTCTTTGATATGTATTTTAATAGATTCTTAATTTTAACAAAGTCAACTTTATATTACTAGTATCTCTGAGTGTTCTATTTGTAAAATCCTGTTACTATTAAGTCATATATATAATTTAAAAAAATGATTAATTCTAGATTCCCAAGTTTTGTTTTTCATATTCAAGTATTTAATAAATTTGTAAAACCATTAGTATGTAATTTCAGGATTCAATTTAAATTAACTTTTTTCCAGCTATTTTCCCATGACCATTTATTATGTAGGTTCTTTTTCTACAAGTCCCTTATCATTGTGCTATGTAGCTGGTTACCTAAGTCTTTTGTCATGTAATTCTTTTGAGAAGTACTTTAAAGCTCCTCAAACCTTAATTTTTTTTTTTATCAAAAAAATGTTCAGCATGTAATTAACCTGAGAAATCTATACTGGGATTTTGTTTTGACAGTATTATTGATTAAGGAAACTTTGGGAAATGCTAATATCATTATAATGGCTGGTCTTTCTATTTATAAGCAACCCCCCAACCCCTCACCCCTCAGCTGCCACCAGTTTAACAATCTTTTAGGTCAGAATTATATGTATGTCAAACACCACCACTTGCTCCTGTTAGATTTCACACTGTTTTCTTGGCCGTCAAATTCTTATATGCACTGTGAGACACTTACCAATGTTTTGATTATTGTTCTTAAGGTATCCAGGACCTTGAAGCTGTAATATCTATTGTTATATCTGGTTTATCAGATTCAATATTTATTATAAATTTAAATATATAGCACGGACTAGTCCATGGCAAAATAAACTTTCTTAAAGCATTATTTTCTTAAATTTACTTAAGAGTAATATCATTTAAAAACATTTAGAGATGCAAATGTTTGCAACCTCTACTTTTGAAAGCATTTGGGTACTTTCTACTAATGTTATTAAGATTCTGATTAATGTCTGTAAAATACTGTTGAATAAAACCATGCACATAACATCTTAATGCAACTGAAATGGGGGGGCTTTTTAAGACTTTTATTTACGTCTCATTTGTCCATGAATTTAAAGAAAATTAGTATCTTTATTTGTATCCTTTGGGTCTATCAGTGATGATCTCACCTGCAGGGTGACAGAGTTTAGAAGTCATGATTGTTAGTATAGAATTAGTTACATCTATGTCTGGGAGACAGGCTTATGTTTGTTTTTAAACTGAGTTCTTTGTTTAACTTATTGATTCCACAAAAATAGAAAAGATGATTTCATAGGAAAATATTTTGAAGCTAATTGAAGCACAGGTGCTATGTTATACCATGAATGGACGCAAAATGGCATTATTAATTTAATTCTATTTTTGCTGTAGGCTTATATGAAGGGAAACATCTGGATTAAAGTTGCTTTAATTTACTTGCTTGTTGTAGTCATATAATTTACCCAAAACATAGTTGGGAAGACATGAACGTGCAAATAAGGGGTAGATGATAGAACTTAATATCAGACTTTATCATGTGCTTATACTAAGTAGAGTCTTCTAATTATTTCTCACAGTAATACTATGGTGTAGCTACTATTATTAATCTCACTTTTCAATACAGAAACTGGGTCTTTCAGAGCCCTTGAAATTTGCCCCAGGAAATATATCTAATAAGTAATGTATGCAGTGCTTTCAGACTTTAATATGCACACGGATCACGTATGGTTCTGGTTAAAATGCAGGTTTTTATTGACTAGACTGAGCTGGGGATACATTTCTAATAAGCTTCCAGGTGGTGCCGATATGCACTTTATGACGCTCATTGGGCAGTAGGAAGATGAAAGGGGGGCATGTTTGAGTGTTTCCAACTCTAGGAACTGCTTTGTGGACTGAACGAATTTGTTGTTTCACTGAAGAAGTGTGGAGTAGAAAAGGAGAAAGGGAAAACTAAACACGTGTTGCATTTTTAGTTGTGTTTTTTATTTGGAAGAGGGGATACGAGTGCCCTAAGGATACACCCTAGTGCCATACTTCCTTTGCATTAGTGCCTTGTACATATCCTGCCCTGATGAATACACTATTTTAATACACTCTTTACACCCACACTGACAAATTCAACTATCTTATTTTTTATGATTTATCTGTTTTACAACTTTTTCTTTTTTTTTCCCTAAAACTTTCTTCAGAGACACCTTGGAAACTGAATCAATATGGTTGTCCCAAGAACACTGTTGGATTAATTCTAATACAACCTTGGGTCTAATGATGTTTAGGAGTAAAAGTGAAATACTCGCTTACTATTGCTATTAGCATGCATTTCAGCATGAACTAGACTGAAATGTGTGCAAGTGTTAACGAGCTCCAGGGGAGTGTGCTTCTTAACACAAAGATCCGGTGGTGTCTCTGGAGAGATGGATGTAAATGAAACCCTTGGTCTCTTTGTTCACCAGCAGCTGAGTCAAGGGATCTGCTCAGGAAATGATTGTCTATAGGCCTTTTGTGCAGAGAAAATAGAATCAAGGTTAGAATAAACAATTTTGTTCTTTTGACACTTTTCTAATTGTGGCATATACTTTCTCCCTCTCGTTATCCCAATGACTTTAATTAAAATGGCTCCAATTCATTGTGAAGCTTTAAATATTGTAATTTGCTCTACTTCGTAATTTAACCTTGATATTCAATTTAAGAGTTGAAAATGAAAAGAGAAAAATAATAAATAATTTAATTCGGTATAAGGTAAGTTTGTCTTTCTGTTTCTGGAAGGACTAGCTTCTTTATCTAACTGAATAGTTTAGTTAGGATTCTTAAGGCGTTACACTAATGGTTTTGCATTTCTGTGACATTTGCTGTGTCACTTGTCCAGTGGAGATGTTAACTTCATTTCACACCAGAGAAGCTGCAGCAAGAGTCAGCTGACACAGTTCCATCCAAGTCTAGCTTGGTGAACTAACAGTTTATTTGTGTTGCTTAAAGAGAGCATTGGGTGACTGCAGCATGCCACACCACTGAACGACACATCCCTTACTGGACGATGAGTCACGGAAGCTGTATCAGTACAGCGTGCGTGTTCTCCATTGAAGTTCCACTGAAGAGGCTTACCTGTCCAGCAATTGTCCATTGCTTGCATAGCCACAAGAAAGGATCTCATGGATAGTTTATTTCTCTGCCGGTGAAATGAGCCAATTCAAGCTAGATTAGACGATATTAACAGCTGCTCTGGAGGCTAGGTCTGCTTTGATATGTGAAATATGCACCTCAGTCTCTAGTTCTGGGTCTGAAACCAAACACGCAGCAATCCTTTTGCATCCTTATGAATTGTTACAACTCTAACTTGTATCTCTGAGCCTTCATGCCTCACCCCATTTTATGAGGGATGTTGCAATCTGGAAGAAATAGTGACACAAATCTCCACCTCTTCATGTGGCTTTTCCATTTTCTTTTTCCGCCTCCCACAACGTTCCTTAATACATTCGATATATACTATGCGTGTCTGATCACTTTTTCCCATGTATGGCTGGATGCTTACCTATAATGCCACAATAGCAGTTACTTACTCCCAGCAGTTTGGCTAGAAATGCTTCTCTACCATTTCCACTGTCTAGTGCAAACAAAGTTTTCCTCCAGGACCAGTGCTGACAGCCATATTAATCTAGAGGTGTAAATAAAAGTGTTTAGTAGGTATGGACAGGCACTTTACATTTGTTTAACAAAACAATAAAAATAACTTTCACATTGTACCAAATTTGGGTTTCTAGGCCTTAAATCCAGCCAGAAAGCAGTTGGTTGCCCCTATGATTATTATACCATTAATTTTTTTAAAGAGGATATCACTTACCTAACTGAGCATGGCTTTTGGTATATACATATCAACGCATATATGGCATATATAACACATATAACATGAAATGTAGCATATCTATCCTATTTTAGTATGTAATTGCCTACCCCTTGGGAAAGCTTAATCTTTTTAACATGTACTACTGTGTTGCTTTTCCTAGTCTTTGACAGTGAACATTATGCAGGCTTTAATGCTTTTCACATGCTCAAACCCAATCAAGGTGACATTTTATTAGTATTTTCTTTAACTGTCTCACACCAATTGCCACACTTTATTTTGGGTAACATGGATAGGCTCACTTGTCTGACTAACTAAACTGAATAGTTTAGTTAGGATTCTTAAGGCGTTACACTAATGGTTTTGCATTTCTGTGACATTTCATACACTGCTGAGAGGTATAATAAACCCGATTTACATGCTACTCTGTCATTCAGAGCCTCCCTTACCTTGCAAAGACTTCATTTTGTCATAGGATTTATTAAAGGCAGTTAAGTCCTATACCACTGTCACGGTACCCCACAGCTTAACTTTGTTATTAAAACTAATATGAAGCCAGTATTAACCATTCCAGCCTACTTGCTGTCAAACACCATTTCTCTCACTCCAAGTTTTCTCAGTAATATATGTCCCTGTCTTAGTTACGGTTTTATTTCTGTGAAGAGACACCATGACCAAGGCCCACTTATAAAGGACAATATTTAATTGGGGCTGGTTTACAGATTCTGAGGTTCAGTCCATTTCATCATGGCCAGAAGCATGGCAGCATCCAAGCAGGCATGGTGCAGGAGGAGCTGAGGGTTCTCCATCTTGTTCTGCAGGCACACAGGAGGAGACTGGCTTCCAGGCAGCTAGGAGGAGGGTCTTCAAGCCCACCCCCAAAGTGACACACTAACTCTTACAAGGCCACACCTACTCCAACAACGCCACACCTACTAATGCTGCCACTCCTTGAGTCAAGCATATTCAAACCACCACACCCCTTTTTGTCTTCTAGCCAGTGAGATTCATGTGGACTTAAGGTGGCAACAACTGAGTGTTCGCAATGGCTTAGTCAATCTTGTCCAATGAGGACCGATTTTTTTTTGAGTGGATTCAGTTTATAAAGCCTTTGTCTCAAGGAAGGTTAAGAGGAAATTTCCCTGAATTGTTTTGTTTCCATGGTACCCAGACTGATGCCATCCACCCCTTACATTGCTTCCCAAGCCTATCTGTGAAGACTCTTGCTTCTTGTTCAATGTTTTCCAGAACTGGTAAGATGGATCAGTGAGTAAATAACTTGTCATACAAGTCTGACCAACTATATCTGATCCATATAATTCACATAATGGCATAGAATCAGCTCCACAAAGTTGTCCTCTCTCCATGACACAGGGAATCCTCCCCCAGCAACAATAATACTATGCCTAGGAGTCATAAACTTAAAGAGTTTTACCCAATTTAATCACTCAAGATCCAAAGTATTCTTTAAATGTATTTTCCTGGGCTGGGCCATTATCAAAACCATACGTTTGTGCTGAATCATGCATTTTCTTCTCCTCTTACATTTGTGGTCAGGCTTAAGGGGTATTTACTGTTACTTCTACAACTTTCTCTCTTTCTGCTCAGTGCTCACTTCTCTGGAGATTCACGTTAATGAGTACCAGAAAGGAGTCATTATGACAAATCTAAGCTCTAATGTTTTGTTTTTCATTTTCCATTGTATTACGCTCTAGGAAAATGGCATCAAAATATTTGCTTCTTATGATCTGTGTTTTGTACTTTTTTTGATAAACTAGAAGCTTCTGAAGACAGCATACATATATCTTTTTCTCCTTGTAATCTTTACATGAGGAGATACTTTCTGAGTGAACAGGTCAGAATAAATTGCCTGAATGTGTTGTATTGGCCATGTAAGTTATTATCAGACCACAAAACATTACATGCTTGTTTCAGAGACTGCGGTTCACTCTCTATTTGACATTTGGGAGTTATCTCCCTACTTACATGGTAGGTCTTTATCAGCAAGTCGGCAGTATAGTCCCTGTTATTGTGTACAGGAAAATGTCCACCATGGGATTCTCCCTACAGATGACCCAGCTTCATATATTTATGCATGGATTATTACCTATAGCAGGATCAACCAACTGCTACTCCACTGGGTATACACACCATAGTGTACTCTCTGGGGACTCATAGATGTATGAGGGCTGTCGTTTTGGATGTAGCTGCATGAGTGCTGTAGATTTGGATGTTCCCCTCACGGACTTATCACACACTATAATGCCTTATACCAGAGCTAGCAGCTCTTCCTTTCAATCTTATCTTTAGTTCTGTGGATCTCTTTTTGGGTACTAATTGTGGTAAGATTTTTCCTCTGGAGGACATGAATATATGTCTCTGCCCCCAAAAATGATCAGTCCGAAACTATGATTCTATCTAAATCTTGCTTGCTGAATGAATGAATTCATTGTGGTTACTAATGAGAACATGGTGAAGGAAGGGTTATTCATGGGAACATGGATAGTGATCACCGAGAAACCCAATATAGAATTAGTGATAATTTGCAGGTAGTTTTCACCGAAGAGTCTACTTTTCTCTAGGACAACTTCTAGGCTTGTAACTAATAGAGACTTCTGAGTCTTTTAACTTTCTTATGAATTCAAGTGAATTTCTTGTCAGCTTTATCCCCTTGTTAGAGAATGCCTCTTTCCAGGGGAAAGAGCCACACAGAGCCAGCAGGGTTTGTGAAAACACAGATGTCCAAATCTTCATCTTGGTGACTTCAGAAGCATAAAAAGATAATGCAAAGAAAAAAATTCAGTCCATACAAATGAGAAAAGAGTACAAGGAAGAACTATGATATACTTTAGTGCTACAAAGAAGGATGGAAAGTTTACTGAATTTAGCTGCAAGGAATCACAGGCTTACTCTTCTGAGATGATATTAAGGAGACTGTGTCAATGGAATGAGACAGTGGTGTTGCATAATTGTCTAGGAGCAAATGCTTGACAAGGAGTTTGTCTAGATTTTTGTGGAGACAGCAAAGGACAGCTATGGGCTACAGATGAAAGTTCTTAATTGTTTTGAGAATGGAGGACAGAGAAGTATTCTCCTATTCAGAATAGAAGCTAGCTATTAAACTAAGAAATAAGAAGAGACAAGATCGAATTTTTGAAGGATCATTTCCAATAAAGCATGTTAGAGCAGGGTGATAGTATTTGTCTCTAAGAAGACGCTGAGGTTTGTCTGCTATGGGATATATTATTATCAAATCCAAATTAAGTCTGCACTGTGTAGAGGTAGAGAAGAAATTTAAAATCATACTTCACGCACATGTGATTTCTTAATCAAGGAGAAGGCAATATAATTGCAAAATATAGGTTTGCAGATGTTGAAGATTGGAACAAGGCTTGAGAGAATGAAGCAAAAATGAAGATGGAAGGAGTCTGCCTGGCATAATTCAAATGAGTAAATGAATAAAATGAAACATATGTTACTAACATTGTGAAAGGGCAGAGGATACAGAATAAGTGGCATCCTAAGATGTATAAGGATTTCAGAGCAGCCTGAAAATCATGTTTGTGCACATATATGTGCATGTGTGTGTATTCTACACCTTGGTCCAAAATCTTTCCTAAGACCTTAAACCCAATCTCAAACATAGTTCTTTAACCTTCAGTCTTATGGACCTGCCTCTTGGAGAGGACTGCTTGGCTAAGATCTCTAGGACAATGATTTAAAAATCCAAATAAACTGGGCACTGTTCATTGTGCAACATCGACATTACTTTTCCTCATGTTTGTTTGATACCTGCCTACGGATGCTAAAAGTGAAGGCCCGAGTTTAGGATTTGTCCATAGTGACAGCAATAGGAAAGGAGTCCACTGAGCACAGCCCTGGGCAGACAGGCAGCTCATGGACTGCAGCAGTTCTGCAACTCCATCTAACAGGGCAAAGCCAGCTCTGCTAAAGGAGGAGGATTAAAAATACAGTGTCAGAGAGGAACTGAAGGGCCAGAGTGTAGCAGGTCTTGGTACCACCAAACAGTCCATGAAAGCACCCCAAAAGAGGGAAAGTCTACATTAAGCAGCCATTAATTCCAGGGCATCAACACACAATAGTTAGGAAGAACCTACAATGGCCAGGTTTCTCACAGCGGCGTTGCTGAAACTCTCTCCATGAGCTGGAAAGTGGACTCAGGATGAGCTTGGAACACACTCCGACGATGAATATGAATGAATGTTTGCTGTACTCCCTGTCCATCCCTTCTCTCTTCAAAACAGCACTGAGGCGACAATGGGTCGTTAAGTGAATATTTATTTGCTTATTATTTTAAGAGATGGAAGCTCGCCATTCTTTTAAGGTTGCTTCTGAACTCCTCGACTTGTGTAATCCTCCTACTTCAGTTTCCAAAGTAGGTAGGACTTCAGGACCGCTATGCCTACCTTCAGTGAATTTTAGCTCAGTTTTGGCTTCAGATTTTAAACCAAGATTACATATTTTGATTGAATTAGTGAGACTTTTTAGGAGTGAAATATTTTTTATATAATCGTGAGTGTAAGTTATGAGACCTCTGAGATGTCATCCTATTCAAATATGGTGAGTAGACAGGCTAAAGAAAAGATACTTTAAGGAGATTTATTTCCTCCATTCAAGAAGAGATTTCCAAAAGTTGCTTTTCCTCTGGTGTTCTGTTTGTTTGTCTTTCTAGGAGATCTTCGACTCTCTCTCTCTCTCTCTCTCTCTCTCTCTCTCTCTCTCTCTCTCTCTCTCTCTCTTTCTCTCTGTCTCTCTGTTGTGTGTGTGCATTTTGCACATATGTTATAATGTTTGAAAAGACCAGTGCCTTTCTGGAGTACTCTTAGTTAATATATAGGTGTAGGTGTAGGTATAGGTATAAGTATCTCCTATTCTCTTGGAACTATGTTGATTCAAGTTTTCTACAGATTTGATATGAATTTTAGGGAGATAATTCTAGAGAGAATTAATTTTAAAGAAAGAAAGGGAGGTCATATTACTTACTGAGTAGTGTTCTGGTCCACAGCCATCCCTAGGCTCCTTTGATAGTCCTAACATGGTTTCTCTTCTGTAGAGTCAGTTCACATGTCTCCCCCTTCTACATGAGACAGGAGCATTTCAGAGAAATGTGTAATTTCCCATCGTTACTGAGTTAGAAAAGCATTCAAAATCAGCTGTGTATGAATCTGAAACAGGAACACACTGAGCCCTTGTGTTTCTTTATGTGCCTCTTTACTAGTTTAACTCTCGTAAGATCAACTCATTCATTTTTCACAGTGCCTTGTATAAAGCGAAAACAGACTACATGGTCTCACAAAATCATTTATGAAACAAGAAGTTAAGGTGTGAATTGTTATGTGTAGCTTACTTTACTGCCAGCCATATGTGCTATCTCAATTAGGCCCGCCAAAATTTATTGTTCCTGTCAAATCAAAGTACTCTGTCCTGGTGGCACGTAACCATTATAACCTAGAAAGTCATACTAATAATGGCTCCACTGGACCCCATGGGACCATTGTATTTAAGTTTTGTGAAGTCAGCATTTTCATCTATTTTGTTTGGCTTCTGAATCCAGCAGCTACTAAGCACCTGGTTTGGTTAGTTTCTTTACCAAATCAGATATAGACATATTCTACAAATTTTTCCAGATAATAATTTCTGAGAAAAAAGTCCTATTTTTATAGCTGAGAAAGAGTTCTGTGTGTTCCTGTTTCTTTACGTTTTACTGATGCGAGTAATGAAACTACTATACCCGTCAGGTTGAGGATGCACACAGAATGGTATCTGAGCAGTCTTGCTTTATATTCTAAATACAATAATACTGCCGTGATTAGAATATAGGACTATCTCCTGAAGGCCTGTGTCTTAAAGAGTTGGCTGCTAGCTGCAGGGTTTTAGCGCAGTGTTTAGATGCTCAAGGCTTATTGTTTTTTAAATAAGTGATGAACCCAAATCTAAGGTACTATTAAGTGAGTGTGGGTGGGGGCTGGGAGGGGTGGTTGTTGCAAGAAATGGATCTGGGCAGGGGTGGGGATAACGTTGAAGGATGTATCTTATCTCAGAGTGCTGCTTCTTAGCCCTGTGCCTCCTGGTCTTCCTGAGCTGAGCAGCTTGGCTAAACCACGTTTCCTGCTATGAAGTTCTTCTTCACCACAGCCTAAGAGCAGCGGAGCCAGCCTGCCTGACTGAAACTCAAAATTAGGAAGCAAATAAGTCTTCCCTTAATCCATTGTCACCAATATTTATACGAGAAATGAACTGAGTTATTAAGATACCAGAACCACTTGAAAGTCCTTTGAAAAGCAGGCCTTGTGAAAATCCAAGAGATGGACATGTGTCCTGATGTTATTAGAAGGCTAAATAAGGCCTTAAGGAGCTGCTTGTTAGCAATTGTATTCATGGTTTGATGGTGGACTGGTGTTTATTATTTTTTATACTCAATTTTATTTATATTACTTATCCAGAGCTTATTAGATTTACATTTCAGGTTAGTAAAGTGTATATTTGTACTATTTAGGTTTTATTAAGTAGCTGGCAGCGTGGATGGATACAAATACATTAGACAATACTTTTGGCCATTGATGTTAAAAAAAAAAAATACCCTGTCTGAATTTTCACTCAGAGCATTGACTTATCCCGAAGCAGATTCTGGCTCAAATGGAAAATGCTTTCAGTTTGACTACCACTTTTTCAAATATGCTAAATGGAAAACTTCAGATATGTGCCCATTTTCTCTCTGAGGTCACTACTTCAGTTGAGTCTTCATGGCTTTTTAAATTTAAAGTAAGTACAATGGTAGGAGCTTGGTTTCAAACAGGAGAGCTGGTTAAATACTTAGGTGCAGTGCTGAGGGCCTCCCAGTTACCGCATGGTTGAAACAGATGCGGAGGCCTGGAAGAGCACCTCAAGCCTATCACTGTGAGGGTTCCAAGTTTTCCAGCATTTGCTTCTGCCTAACACATTATGTAAAGGTTATTGGTGAGTGATTTTACATAACACTCTCAGTTGAAGACTGCTCGGTGGCGGAGATGGAATCTCTTTCCACCGTTACCGGAAGTGGTGTCAGTAAGTGGCTTTGAACAGAGGCACTGCTGAAAAAAAATAGCTGTCAGCATCTTCCTGTCAGAAGGAGGTGAAGGGCTGTGCAGTAGCTCTGTTAGCACAGCACTATTGAAACCTACATTCCATGCTGTTAGGGAGCTGCAAGCATGAGGACTCAAGTTCGAGCCTACAAGACCCATGATGTCAAGAGTGGGTCATGACCCAGCATGCTCGCCATTCCAGAGATGGGGGCGCAGAGACAGTAGATCCCTATGACTTGTCCAACCACCTGGCCTGATCAGAGAGTTCCAGACAAATGACAACCCCCCTCACAAACAATCAAACAAAACCAAAGTGAACATTGCTTGGGGAATATACCCAAAGTTGTCTTCTAGATGTCACATGCATATATGTACCTCTGAAGAGTGAACATGAAGACACATCTACACATGCATCTAAATATACGCATACAAAATCAAAGAGAAAAGAGGGTGATGTGACTTGTAGGACTCACAGCGTGGAGAACGTTGTATGGCCAAGTATGAAGCCTTGATTTATACTAAGAAAAACAGAATGGTATCTACAGAGACTCGGAGCAAATGTGGGCTTTCTGAGCATGAGCCGACTCAGACAGCAGGTCCCTGTGAGAGGCGTGGCAGACTGGCTGGCCCTGCATGTAGGTGGTTAACAGTAGAATTGGATCGAGGTTTTGAAGTTCTTAACTACTTGGGCAGTGCTCGATCCGTCAGGATAACTGCCAAATTTGACCATTTAAATGGACACAGCTTTGAGGTACAAGCTGCTGCTTGAAAGAGAACACCACATAGAGAGAAAAGGCAACCAACAAACTCTTGATCATTCTATTCCCACCTTTACAGACTAACAACTTTTCTCTAAAGAAATGTCCAGCTCTGAACACACTTGTTAATAGTGTTTTGTTGGAAATAAGATGTACAGAAACAGTGCGCACCCAAGACTGCTCTCTGGGATTCTTATAATGAAATATTTAAGTAGAATTCCAAAACATCCCCCGACTCCAAGTATTAAACTCCAGCTAAGTAATATTGCTAGCATTAAACACCATTTAGCCTCTTCAAGTAGTGTTCTGATTCTTAGGTTTGACTTTATGTTTGTATATGTTAATGTTTTTCTCTTGCCGTTCGCCTTTGATTATCCTCCTGAACCATTACGCAAGCTTAGCCTTTCTCTTAAAATTCATTTTTTGACAAATGTGCAGAGAGAGACTCTTTATCGGATGCGTGATACCACCCCATGGTATCTCTATACAGATATGTTCATTCGAACTTGCACCAGATAATTCTTCCAAGCTTGTGAAATCAAAAAATATATTTGTTAAGGAAAAAGTTTCGTCAGCTCCCTAAAATCCCTGGACACCATTACTATTAGCATGATGGAACATTTTGATAATTTAATTAAGGAATGTTAGAATCATGAGTCTTGCATGGAGGTGGGATTCTGGGCTTTCTCCTTTTAAGCAAGTGCATGTGTTAGTCAGCAAGGGAAGGGTTGCTATTCTCTTTCAGAATACTATTACTGGCCAAGCTGTCATGGCTACAAAATCCAGCCATATCCTTGTGTAATGTAAACTCATGCTGTTTTCCCTCCCTTGTAAGTTGACATTGGATAACATGCTTCTGTCTCATGATCCATCGTGTGTGTGTGTGTGTGTGTGTGTGTGTGCATACGTGTGTGTGTGTGTGTGTGTGTGTGTGCGCGCGTGCGTGTGCGTGTGTGTGTGTGTGTGTGTGTGTGTGTGTGTGTGCGTGTGTGCAGGATGCTGAGCACGCAGGAGCTGCCACTGACTTTGCACTCTTGCCAAGTAATGTGGACTTTCAGTTGCTGGGCAGTTATGATTGACAGATCTCTTTATACCCATCGTTACATTTATTCCCAGGCAGAACCTTATGAGGTAGTGATGAACTACTTTGTTTGAAGATCAGTCACAACCCTTTTATGATCTGTGTAGGTTCTGGCTTCACAGTGAGGCCCAAACCATGTGACTATTAAGTGTTAAGTAATGGAGATGTAAAACCTAGGCTATCCCGTGCGTCAGTGTGCAGGAACTCTGGAACCTTCCTTTGGTAATGTCTGCTAGAAATTCTCACATATTGTTCTTCAGTTTCTTCAAGCACAGAGGTCAGAGTCTGTCATTTTAATTTTGATCATCATGATGATACAAGTATTTTCTCAAGTTAATAATTATTCATTTGAGCCAGGCAGTGATGGCACACGCCTTTAATCCCAGCACTTGGGAGGCAGAGTCAGATGGATTTCTGAGTTCGAGGCCAGCCTGGTCTACAGAGTGAGTTCCAGGACAGCCAGGGCTATACAGAGAAACCATGTCTCGAAAAAACCAATAATAATAATAATAAAAATAAAAATAAAAAATAAAAAAAAATTATTTATTTGAAGATCTAGTTACAGAAAACCAGCTTAGTCTTTAAATGTTGTGTGCTAGGTAAGTCCAGTGTCCTTTAAAATTGTGTTTGTATGTCAGTAAGTGTATTCTTATGGCACAGGCTTTAAATAATAGAATGTAACAGAAGGGATGGCGATGCCAGCTGGAGACAGAAAACATTTCTAGCATTTGCTGCAAGGGAGGTTTGGTAAGGGTATAAGAGGCTACTGTGCAGAGAAAGGTGTGATTTCATGTTGACTGACTGCCCTTTAGAATGTGTGTGTGTGTGTGTGTGTGTGTGTATGTGTGTGTGTGTGTGTGTGTGTGTTGAGGGAGCTTCCTATCAATATTTCATTCAGCTTTTCATATAAATCTATTTGAATAGCTTCTTAGTATTACATTATTTTATTACTCATGAGATTGCCTATTGGTAATTAGTTTGCTTATTTTTTAAATAATTCATACTAATATTGTTCATAGCCCATATATATATATGCATGTACATATAAATACATATATATTTATATATACATATACATGCTTACACATATTTACACACATATGTCCATACTTACATACTCATGTAATGTATACATATATACATGTATGTATATGCATATATATGTATATGCATATACATATATGAGTATATATGTGCATACATATACTTCTATGCATGTATATATACATATGTACACATATGCATGTTTGTGTGCACACACATGTATGTTTATATACATACATGTATGTATATGTATATATGGACTATGAACAATATTAGTATCAACTATATATATATATGTATAGATATACATGTATACACACATACCTTTTAATTATTTTGTAAAAATTATATCTTCTAAGTCAAATAGTTGAGTCAGAAAGTGGATTATGAATTCTTTTGAAGGAAATGAAACTTTTTACTCCTATTTATTTCTTCTCTTCCTTTCTTATTTGTGTAAATACAGGACTGTTGATTGGTTTTTTGGATAGGAATGGCCTGATTACATTGGCCATGGATAATAAGGAAAGATGTGTTCTATAAATAGAACCTCACTTTAAATGATAGATATATTCTTAATTGCCATAATAATGGCAACAACTAATTCTCATCTCTGTAGATTTATGCTGGTGTTGTTGACAAGATTATCAGTTCAAAATGAACAGACTGCCTGTGCCAAACATCTGTCCCCAAAATGTATTTACAAATCCCTTGTCCTTAGAGTTTCCATGAGTGATGACAGACTTGGGTCCTGTGATCTAGCCTGTATGTGCTATGTCAGTACAGGCAGCACAGAAGTGCAGAGCCTTGCAGCTGTGTGACCTGCTGTCCCCTATTCTCTTATTCTGGAGCAACTGACACCCTTAACACCCAAGCGGGAGCAAACACCGAGTTTGTCTTGACAGCTGAGGCATTAGTCATGAAGACTCTTCTCCTTCCTTGCTTAATTTATGCATTTAGTCCTTGGATTCCTTCTTCACCTATAGCTTTTCCTGTAAATGCTGGTGGATTGGGAAACAGTACCCCCTGAGTGTTGAAACTGAGAAAGTCAATGTCTGCTGACTCAAAGGGCCAGTAATAAATAATAATGACTCATTTGCTAGCTAGAGCATTTGGAGAGAATTTATTGCCCTGTATATTATCGCCTAAGCCATTTTTATCCCAAGTACAGTGACATAATGCGGCCTTTCAAGCAGGATAATAATTAAATAAATAATTTGCTCTGATATGCATGCACTCTGAACATTTCTTTAGAATGTGGATGTTCCAGTGGCCTGTTTGCTGGTAGGTTCATCGTACCAAGTTTCTCTCTGGAAGAACATGTTCATTATCATTGTGTTTTGTTATATATAATGTGTTCTACTTCTCAAATGGGCATTTCCAAACAACAGATCAAAACCACATAGTTAGATTTATTATTTTGGATGTCTTTCCTGGTTACTGTAGTTTGACTCACTGAAAATAGCCATTGAAATGAAATGGATCCTCACGGCTTCTCAACAGAAGTGACGGCATTTTTCAGTTGAAATGGTAAAATGTCTAAACACATCAAGTGCCTTATATGACACTTCATGGTAGAAGAGCAATTAAAATGAGTAATTTATTGAATGCTTATCGTATACCAGACACTGTGCCAAGGACTGTATTTCTGTTTGGTTCTTTGATGCTTTAACCCACTCCCAGAACTGGCCTCTAAGCTGCCCCTACACCATGGTGATGGAGTACCTTGTCTTCATTCTGCAGAGCATGCGTACTTACTTCTCAGACCCTCTGCTGGATGCCTCACATACACCATTCTCTCTGGCAGATTACGTCTAGCCTTGCCCTGCCACTCCTGCTCTCCACTCTCCCTCCTTGAATTCCTCTCCTTAGCACACGGTTCTAAGGACAAGGTCAGGCAGTGGTGACAGACTTGCATTTAAAGCATATCACCCACACTCGTTCCATTCTAGCTTTGTAACTTGTTTCCAAATAAAATGATATATCATTTTGCATTATACATGTAGTATAGAAGTAGGCGTTATTGCTTATTCCTGTTTAAATGCAAAGTATGTAAGAGAAGGACTAGAAGAAGAAGAGGATCCTGGACGCATTAAATGGAAGGTGATGGAGATTCCTTTCTTGTCTTAAGCATTTACTCAAAAATGCTTAAGATGGACAGAGAGGTCATAAACCCATCTTTCAGTGCAGTAGTAGTACATATATATAACATATAGACAGTTTCAGAGCACCTACAACTCCAACAGTTCCACTACTGGAACTGTTACTAAATCGTGGATGAGAAACTCCAGTGTAGATGTTAAAGCTTATGCAGTCAGGACGTTACTGCATTAGTAACAGATAATAGTCAATTTTAGAAAAAAAATTGTGCGTGCGTGCGTGTGTGTGTGTGTGTGTGTGTGTGTGTGTGTGTGTGTGTGTGTGTGTATGTGTTCTTGCATATGTGCCCATGTCAAGGTATGCCTCTGGAGATGAGTAATACCTGCCAACTTATCTTGATGTCCCAGCTATTCGTTCTTATAGTGGCTGAGATCAGGTATTTTTATTTTTTGGTAGATACACTTAATTTACCATTTTAAATTACAGATGGTGAGAATTCAGGACATGCATATTGAGAAAGAGGAGAGGCACTGCGGATGTGGTATAGGTGGAACCTTAAGGCAGCTGGGCTTATCTGCAGAGTATTAAGAGCATGAGATAAACTCTAGTATTTTCAGTTTTTGTTACATGTATAGGTATTTACCATATTCACAGTCATTCGTCGGCCCTGGATGTGCTCACCAGCACTCTATAATTCTGTGACTGCTATCTTTTGGGAATTGCTCTTTCTTTTATTTCTCTGCTGTCAAATGTCTGCCAGCCACCGGCCCAGGAGCACCAGGGCTGCTAATGTTGCTGTGCTTCTGTGATCAAGTCTCTCATCTACATGGCAGTCTCTAGCCCTTAGCTGACACTTCTCAGCAATTGCCCAATCACGGTTGGAAGCTAAATCAGCATATTAAGAAGCAGCAAGTGTCACCTAATGCCTGTCCTGAGAAAACTTCCAGCCTGGCTCAACCTCTGCTGCAGTTCTTGAGTATTTTAGGCGTGCCCACTGACTTAAAAAAACAAAAAACAAAAAACAAAACACCATTTCTCAGCTGCGTGCATGGTGCATGGAATAAATACTGGAAGGAGGACAGCTTAAAGACTTAAAAGCAGTTCCTGTCAAGGCAGACCATACTTTACCTTGCAGCTGAATACTCGCTGGGGAATTATCCCTATGATCTTCCTGGGCTTTTATTGCGACATAAGTAGGCGTCCATTACAGACAGAGCCAACAGTGTACATTTTTGCTGTGTTTGTGTGACAATAGTAATTTCCCACTTCTCCGTTTAGTGACAGCAAGTACAAAAGGAAGGAATGTTCGCATATTAAGAAGCAGTGAGTCTCAGAAGATTTCTGGGTAATCTTGGGAGCTTATGTAAACACAGACTTGTAGATGTAATGCAGGCCAGTCTTCAGACATTGGGTGGTATTCGGCTAACATTCACCAATAAGTCTGAGTTCTATTAATGTGTTCTTAATAATACTTATATGCATTGTCTTCTGGTTTACTTTGTAGAGGAAAGAGTTTACAAAGTCCAAGATCAGATGTGTTAATTTACATCTTAGTAGACATAATTGCTTTAATGGTCTTTTCTATCAAAATACTATATCTTTCTATTATATTTGGTTCTCATTATCAGAGGGGGAAAAAATTCTGACAGGTGTGTTTCATTTAAGAATCTGGATGTTCCCTTTGTAACAATTTGGGAATGACAGGAGAATTGGAGCAAGATTAGAATGTTTGATGGCATTACTAAGTTCTAATCAGTAAAAAATTAATCGTGATATTAACCTAGAAAAGTGGAATACCCAAAACATAATCCACACATCAAATGAGGTACAAGAAGAATGGAGGAGTGGCCCCTTGTTCTGGAAAGACTCAGTGAAACAGTATAGGGCAAAACCAGAACAGGGAAGTGGGAAGGGGTGGGTTGGAGAACAGTGGGAGGGAAGGGGGCTTATGGGACTTTCAGGGAGTGGGGGGCTAGAAAAGGGGAAATCATTTGAAATGTAAATAAAAATATATAGAATAAAAAAAGAAAGAAAAAAGAAAACAAAGAAAATTGTTTAAAAAGAAAAAAATTAATCTTGAATGTTTATGAAAATAATTTGTAATTAACGGAACTACTTGAGTTATCAGGAACATAGCTACAAATGCAAATAAACACTATTGAGTAAAATGTATTGCTGAAGATCTAGCTGTCCTCCTGTCCAAAGAGTGTCTTACTCATTTGTGAGCCACAATGCATTCATTTTCAGTCCTTAAATTAAGCAGCTTCTGTGTAATGTAATTTAAGGCAACCTTTTTATTATGTATTTTCTTCAGTAACTCATTGATTCTATTTAAAAATTTTAAGTATAGATTTTAAAAATGTGTGTGCATCCTTTGGTAGGTATAGTATATCTTATAGTTTTTATTCTGTGAAGGTTCATTTTTATACCTGGACTCACCATACACTGAAAACAAACATGTAAAATAAGCCCATGCTGGTTAGTTTTATGTCTGCTTGGCACAAGCTAAGTCATTTTGGAAGAGGGAGCCTCATTTGAGAAAGTGCCTGTAGGCAAGTGTGTGGTGCATTATTGATGCTGATGTGGGGGTTGGGGGCAGCTTGCTGTGGGCGTTGCTACAGCTAGGTTGGTGGTCTTTGGTGCAATAAGGAAACAGATTGAGCAAGAAAGTAAGTTACACTCTTCCATGGCTTCTGCATTAGTTCCTGCCTCCTAGTTACTACCTGCAGTTCCTGGCCTGAAATCCCTGGATACTGGGCTGCAAGCTAGGAGATGAAATAAACCCTACCCAACCTAAGTTATTTTTTGGTCATGGTGTTTTAACACACAGTAGAAACCCCAACTAAGATAAACCCCTACTCTATGACATTGATCCTAGAAATTAATTAAAACTTCCAGCTGAGTTTTTATAAGTCATCCTTTCTTAAAACTTCTTGAAATCAGAGTGAATCAAGGCACAATTTAATAAGCATCAATCTTTGTGGACATAGACAATTTACATATTAAATTACCTATGTGATAAAATGCATGATTTTATCATATATTCAGAAATGAATTTTCAAGAATTTTAATTCCCACACATTTAATGTTTCAATAGATGACAACATTTCATTTTGAATAAAGGGAGTTTTCAAGTCTTTTTTTTTTCTTTCTTTTTTTTTCCGAGACAGGCTTTCTCTGTAGCCCTGGCTGACCTGGAACTCACTCTTTAGTTCAGGCTGGCCTTGAACTCAGAAATCCCCCTCCCTCCGCCTCCCAAGTGCTGGGATTAAAGGAGTGCGCCACCACTGCCTGGCGAGTTTTCAAGTCGTTTTTTTGTATTTTAATTTTGTCTGATCTCAATCTTCATCATCTATTTATTATATATGTATGTATGTATGTACATATAAATTTGGTTGTATATATGTATTCTCTCTCTCTCTCTCTCTCTCTCTCTCTCTCTCTCTATCTACCTACCTATCATCTATATAACTTCCTAGTATTTGCCATTTTTTCTTGTTTTATTTTGTTTTGTTCTGCACTTGTGTCATGTGGGCTCTACTGGCATTGATATTTCTGTTTCTACTTTGCAAATACTGTGATTGTAGTGGTATGTCATCATACTTGACTCTTGTCTTTTATTTTCAATATTTTTTTTAGCGGATTTCGTTTCAAGCTATATGTAGCTTTTGAATTCAATTCCAATGGGGTCATGATTTCCTAGGAGATGTCAGTCCATCCTCAGCTCCGGACTGAACACTCGCCTGAATTTCTTCTAGCCTGTTCAGCATATATGTTGGCTGTACCTTTTTTTGTTATTTCATAGTTATTTCTTTTAAGCATATCAGGTTGATTGTATCATAGAACTCTTAAGAGTTCACTAATTCTTATAATTAAAAGGTTTTTTGTTTGTTTGTTTTCTAGACTACTGGATGAAGGCTGTTTCTCATCCTCCTATATGTAGCTGTTCTTCTTGTAGTTGGAAGTTTTTCCATTTAAGGAATATGCTTTTCAACACACACACACATACACACACACATGCACTCACACAGGCACAGGCACAGGCATACCCACATGCACACGGTTGCAGAAACCACTCTTCTTGGCTTTCTAAGAACAGGAGAATCATAATCTTATAGAAGGCATAAAGACAACAAATCAGCTGCAACTATCTTCATCTGTTTTCTGTTGCTATAACAACATGCCTGAGGCCGAGTAACTGATAAAGAGACTCACTTGGGTCTTGATTTTGCTAGTTAAACCATCTCAACAGCACAGTACTGGTATTTAGGCATGACTGTCTGCCTACATCAGAACTTGACAGAGGAACATAAAGCCCATACTTTTACTTTATAATGGAATACTCCCCTTTAAAAAGAATCCAGTCACCAACCAATACCCAAGCCACTCAACAACGGCATTCATTTCCTCATAGGACAAAGCCACGAGATTTAATTCCCTTCTACTTGGTGCTCCTTCTTAAAGATTTCACTTTAGAACTGGAGCTCTGGGTCATAGGCTTCGAGTACCCGATTCTCGGAGAGAAGACGTGTCCCCAGCCACAGCACTCGCTCTTCCTGGAACCTCCATATCCACACTTGCCGGATTTTATAGAAGTTCCAGTAAATTCTATGCTTCTTGGGGGAATTTGGTCCCGGAGAGTTCTTTCCCCCTGGATCTTATTACAGGCTGTTGTGTCTCTAAATTTACAGTGTTGGGCCTCTCTTGGGATGTAATGGTATTTGGAGAGTGTCTTTAAAGAGGCCATTAAATTATCATTTGGTGTTAGCGTAAGTCCTTCAAGAATGTTGTCCTTTAACTCATGGCTGGGAATGTACTTTCCCATAATGGAAGACTATGTGAAGGTGCTAGGCCAAGCCTAGGATGATTGAGTCCTTGAGATAAATCAAAACTCTGATGACAACTTGACATTGAACCCTATTGCAGAATAGTGGGAAAAAAATCAAATCTGTATTGTTTAAGCCAGCTTTCTACAGCAAACTTAGATGGTGGTTGGAGGAATCTGGTGCCCCTTGGTTTAGTAGACAGTTGATTTAGTGGAACTAAGTGGCTTGACTGACTTTGATTGGCTGCTTGGTAGGAAGAGGCAAAGAGGTATAAGCAGAAATCAAAGAAAACATACTGAAGCCCCAACTCCCAGAATCCTCTCCTAACAAGTGAGTTCACTCATAAACGAGCAAAGGAAACATGTTTTTTTTTTTTCATTCTAACCTTGTGAAAATAGTTGGCATATCAATATTTATATTGACAGAGAAAAATATAACTCTGTCCTGTTTTTCAATTACAAAAACACACGTGCATTATATTGTATAGCTTTAAATTACCAACTATTTACTCATGCCATTGACCAATAGGAGAGCACTGCTTTTGGGTAAATGTAGCAAAACGTAGCATGAAAATCTTTATTATTTTCAATTTCTATGACAAATTTTTTGTGTAGGAAGATGTGAGTAGAATTGTGCTTATTCATATAAGGCTTTTTAGCATTGGTTATCCTCCACTATGTTTATTACAGATGCAGTGTGCTTAAAAATGGAGGCTGAAGAAAGAAGGCTTTTTCTTATTTCCTTTCACAGTGGAAAATGATGAAAGCTGGTCACACACAGGATACGGAAGTCTTCCTTAACAGGCTTTGCATGTTCTGTGTGTTATCACATCCCTGCTTCAGTCATGGGTAGTGTTGTCTCATTCACGTCTGCCTCATATTCTAACATGCTTACAACCACTAATAGGTAATTTGGACATGATTAGAGTCAGGAGATAAAGATGTTGCTTAAACTTAAAATTACAACATACTTATTTTCTTACCAAGCTATCACAATGATTGAAGCTCAAATATTTTTAAAAGGAAAAGTTATATACAATAGTTGGGCAAGGAGCTGTAAGGATGTTTGTGTGAATTTGTATGTTTAACTCATGTTACATTAATTTGCTATTTGATATTGTTTGTGTGTACTCTGTTTTCTTGATACAATATCCACAGCAAAAACTAAAGAATACTGGCTTTGTCAGAAGACTTGTTTCACTGTTCAGAAGAATTAGATTAAAAACAGATTTTTCTTTGGCCTTTTGGATTCCTTAATGACCAACACATACAGCACACTGGAAGAATAAATGCTTTTAACATTTAGAACTCAAGTATGATTCTTTTAATGTCTTTAAAATATTAATGAAGACAAATATAATTTTTTTCCTTCAATTTTCAACCGAGCAAGTATATGTAGCAAGTACTAAAAAATTGCTTGGGCAAAGAAAACACTGACCTGTCCCTAATCCTTTGGGCTCCACGTACAAAAGAAAGCATATATCATGAAGATTGAAAAAGTAAATGCATTAAACATTCCTTACTCATTTTATTATTTTAGAAAGGCATCGTTTTTCTAGAGAATCAGTGTATATAAACAAAACTAGGCAAAGTAATGAGTTTCTCTCTCTCTCTCTCTCTCTCTCTCTCTCTCTCTCTCTTTCTCTCTCTTTCTCTCTCTGTCTTTATGTAAAGCAATTAGAAATCTTTGCTACAATACACAGTATTTTCACTTTTTCAATACGGGCTAAATGTAAAGTAATATTTTGAAGTTAGAAAATATACAGGAAATGAAAAAATAAGAAAATAGCCAGATGTAAGTATGAATAATTTTTCAGTGTGCATCATTTCACTATTTATAAGCAAATGTTTATTGTAAAAATTAAGATTATGACATTTTGCTTGTCTGCAAGCATGTACCATATTAAAAATATACACATTTTAAATCTCACAGTTCTTTTAGAGAGCATTCTCTGAAACTCAGTTAAATAAAATTCCAAAGATTGCTAAAAACAAACAAACAAACAAACAAACAAAAAAAAAACCAACTAGTGGTAAAGCGAGTTTAACCAGGTAATAGGGTTTGTAGCCTGAAAACCATTTGATAAATATCCTTGACTGGCTGAGGTTCCTACTTCACTACCCCACGTTAGCTATTCCTTTATGTCATATTGTGTTCATGTAAATTATTGTTCAATTTAAAATCTCTCTCTGTTTCTCTCTGTCTCTCTCTCTGTCTCTCTCTGTCTCTCTCTGTCTCTCTGTCTCTCTGTCTCTCTCTCTGTCTCTCTCTCTGTTTCTCTCTCTCTCTCTCTCTCTCTCTCTCTGTGTGTGTGTGTGTGTGTGTACAAAGCCAGGTGTCAGTCCTTAGCAATGTCTACTGTTTTGCAACTGTGTTTTACTGTCCTGGGGCTCACTGAGCAGGTAGGTTTGCTGACCAGCATGCACACAGCTCCACCTGTCTGACCTTCGAGCATTGTAATTCCAAACTTACAACAATGCGCCCTTGTTTTGTGTTGGTTTTGGAAGATAAACTTCAAGTCCTTCATGACAGTCCATCTCCTCTGCCATAAGAAAATATCTATGTATAAAAAAGATATCATTTAGATCTTTGTGTGTGCAATAAAAGTGCAATATTTATTAACAATACATATCCTTCCTTTTGTAAAACTTTTATTTTAAAATGTGATGCAAAATTTTATACCTCTTAGTAATTTTCTGTAAAGAGGAGTTAGAAAATCAAATGAGCATCCTTGGCCCATTTGTTTTCTGTTTCAGCAGGCGTACTTTGGACAAGTATACAGGTTGCGATCTACCTAAATGTTTGCATTTGTCAAATTTCAGAGTAAGACATTTTTATCAAAGTAGGTACCTAGAGCCTTGAGCAATTATTAATCTTTCATCTGTCTATCTACTTACTAGGTTTGTAATCTCAATTTATTCAGATGAAATGAGATTATAACATGTAAATTACATTTAAGTGTTTATAGTATATATACACAGTTATTAATTTCTTTTTATAAATGTAAATTTGCACAGGGTCATCAGCTCCATTATAATCACTAATATGGATAATCTACATGCTGTTTCCTCACTATCACATTTCATATACAGCAGTATACTATGTATCTAGAGCAGTATACTATGTGTCTACAGTGTATACTATGTATCTACAGCGGTATACTATGTATCTATATTATACTGCTTCTATGTATTACTTTAGTAATCTTTAAATGTGTTTTCTTCCATATTTTTAATATGAGCAGCATATATATATATATATATATATATATATATATATATATATATAATGCTAATGTCTTGTTTTTACCTAACTTCAAAATAAACCGAATATAAAGCTGTCTGTCTGCATTATACTGCTTCTATTTTTTACTTTAGGAATCTTTAAATGTTTTGTGTTCTTCCATAATTTCAACACAAGTAGTTTATATATAAATTGCTACTGTCTTTTTTTTTATCAAACCTTAATATAAACACTCTAGTTAAGTTCTTTATGTTGCCATCATTTAAAAATGTTTCCTAGCATATGGTTATTAGTGTTCGAATGGCAATAATTAGTATTATGCTATGTTATTTCTTATATACTTAGAGTAATAAATCACTGCATTTTAATATATATGTATATATATACATATACATACATATATATATAATCTCATTGAGACCTTTTTATGAATTGCTCAGGTGTTTCTAGTTTCAGATGTGTCGGTGGACAGAATTGTGGAGGTTCTTACTTGGAATGGCGTCTGTGTCCTTATACAGACCCCTGCTTTCTCTGGCGATGTGCTCCTTGCTCGTTTACCTTATCATTCATTTCTCACAACCTCTCACCTTGCTGCCTCCACAGCCTTCCATGTTCTCTCTTGCTAGAATCTCTTTCCACAGTAGCTGTAAACACTACTTTGTATTTAGTCGATTTGAGGTTCTGTTGAATAATCTTTAATAATTAGTGGTAAGTTTTAGAATAATCTTATTTACACAAATAGTGTGGAAATATCTTCCCTCACACACAGCTGATCATGGTGGGACAGGCTTGAAATTTCAACAGTGAATAAATATTCAAGAACATGAAAGCTAGGGACTGGGACTCTCTGTCCAAACTTGGTGACTTCCAGGCCAGTGAGAATCCCTGTCTCAATAAAAAGGTGGGCGGTGCCTGACAAGGGACACCCTGCTCTGTCCTCAGGATTCCATAAGTACACAAGTACACAAGTGTGCGCGCGCACACACACACACACACACACACACACACTAACAAGCTGCCACTTACAATGAAGCTCAGATTTGTTTTGAAATGGAGTGGTTTTTCTGTGTTTGGCATTTGCTTATGTATCAATTCTGCATGTTGTTTTTATTGTGCTATAGCACTTAACAGGAATACTAGCAGAAATATGCTGCTATGTGGGAAGATCATGTGTACAAAGCTCTTAGTGGATTTTCCTTATGCCTCAGCTCTACCCCACCACCCAGATAAATAAATCTTTCTTCATAGATCACTAACTACACTCAATATCATATTTTTGTATTCTTTTTGAGATTATAATATAATTACATTATTTCTCCCTTCCCTTTCCTCCCTCCAAGCCCTCCCACTTGTGACACCTTGCTTTTTGTCAAACTCATGACCTCTTTCACCATTAATTATTGTTATGGGCCTATGTGTGTATATGCACATCAATATAATGTTAAGTGGGATAATTCTCTTAAGATGTGATTTCTGTGTATGTGTGGGCATTCGTCTTTCTATATGTGGGCCTGTGCTTATGCATATATGTATACATGCATATGGAAGCCTCCAGACATCCTTCCTTTAGTGGAAACTTCATCTTTGGTTTTCTGTTGTTGTTGTTTGTATTTTTGTTTTGATTTTCATTTGGGTAAGATCTCTCATTATGTGAGAACTGATCAATTAAAGGCTGAAAGGCAGGAAGCCCCAGGGATATCTCCAACATCTAGCACTGAGGTTATAGGTACAATCATACTCAGCTTTTCAAATTAGGTTCTAAGGACCAAATTCATGTCCTCATGCAAACTATGCACTCACTATACTGACTGATCATGTGTCCAGCTTTCAACATGAACCTCTAAAAAAGTGAAAAATTTATCTTACTTGACCTATAAATTTAGGAAAAATCTTTTAAAATTTTATATACTCCTCGACTACATGAATAATCCATTTTAAAAACCAAGCATCACCTGTTAAAATCTTAGTGACATGGACTACAAACCAGATAGATGCATGTTAGAGGCACAAGAATTCATATTCACACACATAAATTCTTAAGTAGAATGCGAGCTAACAATGAAGCTATAAGAACTGGTATGATGCCAATACACAGGAGGTACTGACTAACTGCCTTCTTTGATGATGGGTGACTTTGAACCTTGCTATTGTCACAATGAGTACACACTGAACTGAATATGTGTTTGTCAAAGATTTATGGTTATAGACGTACAATGTGCAATTACATCTCTTTTGTAAATTCATTCAAATCCTCCGTGTTTCCTTCAAAAATGTTTCCAACTCTGTTGTGCCTTCCTGCTATTTAGTCGTGGTCCCTTAAAGCCTCACTTACTGGAAGGGTTGTGGTACGTAAGGCAGCAGGATTTTAACTTGACACATTGAGCTAACTGATTCCAGTGTTAGCAATGCTCTAAGATGTTAACCCCATTAAAAAGGGTCAGTTGTCTTGACAGCCTTTACTGTTCAGTATCTGCATGTTAATCTTGTATGCTCATAGTTTTCCCTAGCCCTTCTGCCTTTTGCTGTCACAAAGTGGTACTGTGTTATAGCACAGCAGTGACTCAATGGTGTTCATACACTGCAAATCACTGAACCATCTGTCCTGATAAATCTCAAAACTCTCTCCCCAGAGCAAAATGTCTGAATCACAGTACAGTTATGGGTTTGTTTGCTTTTCCTGGGCATGATTAATGACAGGTGGCCTGGGTGTTCTTTTTGAAAATTTTCATTTATTTCCCAACTGTTTAATAGTAGAGTTTTATTTGATAAAAGTGTATATGTTTATAGTATATAACACATTACAGATATATCTGTGTACAGATATATGCTGGAAATGATAACTCTTGGATAATTAAATAAATGTATTACATTATATATCTATCCAGCTTTTATGCCAAGTACATGTAAAGTCTACTCTGTGTTCTTCAGAAGTATAATACATTGCTATTAGTGGTAGTTCTGTGCTTTATATGATGTGTTTTTGACCAATCTCCCAGATTTAACAACTGATTCTTTTAATTCTTTGGCATGGCAACATCAAAGTGTTACATTGCATTTGGTATATAAGATTCTTTTACCTGGGACTGGAATGATGCTCAGTCATCAAGATCATTTCATATTCATTTAACAGATGTACAGTGGGTTCTGAGCACTCACACTGGGCAACTCCCAGCTCCCTGTGATTTCAACTCCACTGCATATGACTCCCTTTCCCAGCATCCTAGGGGCCTAGCACCAGCATTTATATACCTACACACAGATGCAATATTAACAAATAAGACCAACCTTTAATATTTCTTTTTTTATCAGATTAACTTATGAGATAGACAAATGGAGTCAAGAAATTTTTTTCTAAAACAGTGCATTGCCTTTCATTTCCTGTTTTCATTTTGGGCAACATAGAATTCATATGGAAGGCTTCTCATTACATGCAAAAATATTAACAACTAATGGCTATATGTATCTGAATAATCTATTGCTTATTTATAACAATTTTCAAAATTCATGTCATCACATAATAATTTGTATTTTTATTTTATTACTTATCTCCTATGTATAGATGTTTTACTCACATGTGTATGTGCACATGGGTGCCTGGTGCCCTCACAGGCCAGATGAGGGCGTTATATTCTCTGGGACTGGAGTTACAGATGATGGTGAGCTTTTATGTAGGCACTGGGAATGGAACCTGGGTCCTCAGAAATGCACCCAGTGCTCTTCATTACTGAGTCATCAGCCAGCTCCTCTTTTGCATTCTTTAAAATGAGTACCTCACCGTGTGAAAACAAGCCTGAACTAGTTTCATAAGATAAAATGGAAAATGAAAAAAACATAACTTTCAGTTGTGAATTCATCTAAAACTATCGTACAATTTCCAAAGGGACAGACAGATCTGTTATTTGCAGGCAATTGTTTAGGAGTTTGTTCTATGTGCTTTGTCTTCTTAACTATGAATCCAAGTCCTAGTTATTATCTTCATTTTTAGAGGGAGTGTATGGCACTTAAGTTAAGAACATAGTTTCTTTAACTCATGAAAGTATGTTTTTAGCATTAGGAAACGGTAAATGTCATGATTCTTAGTTAATCTACTTCTTATATTTAAATATATTTCTCTCCCAAGAATAAAATATCTTAAACCAGAGGGAAAAAAATCATATTTCTATTACTGTAGAAAATGCAATCATTGTAACACCAAGTGATAAGCCAGGTCACTGTATGGAATTTTCAAGTATGAAGAGCTGAATTCCTAGATAAAACGACGTGTGAGCTCCTAGCATGGGGAAGCAGAGACTGGTGGGCCTCTGTGAGCCTGAAGTCAGCTTGGTCTGCATAGTGACTTCCAGGACAGCTAGGGCCAGTCTGTCGGGAGGGGGGGGGGAGAGGAGAGAAAGGAAGGGAGTGAAGACTACGATGATGTGTGAAAAGTGTTTCATATGCTATTTTTTCTCATTTTGTTTTATACTAAGAAATAATTTTTCTATTACAAACCTCGATTTTGGTTCGTAACCTTACATTTGCTATCAACTTTCAAGTACTTGTTAGTCTTCAATCATACATCTGCCAGGTATTTAGCCATATGGTTGATCTAATCCGTGTCACTATTAACTTACTGAGCAGTGATGGTTAGACCAAGTACATTTCTTTGTGCTCACCCTGAAGTCCTCTGTACAGTAGCACAAAGTTTTAATCTGCACATGGAAGCTACTAGTATAGAAGAGAAAGTCAGATAAGGCACACTTAAAAAATGTCTAGAGAAGCTCTATTAATGACATAGGGCTTAGATGGTGTTAAAATAATGCCTTCAAAACCATCTTTTATGCCTCTCAGCTCCAGGGAATTTTAGGAACTGGACCAGTAAGTTGTCTTTCACACATCAGTTGCAAAATAAAACTAAGGAAGCAAAGATTAGGTAAGAATGTTCAAAGTTTGTTGTAGTCTCAGGCTCTTCTCTGACCTCAGCCCTGGACTGAACCTTAGGGCCTCTGGATAGAAAGATATGGGATCAGGGCAAGTGATTCATGCTTCTAAAAGAAGAAACTCAGCATTAAATGTGCTTGAGCTGTGAGATTTCAGCTTCTTTCCCTCTTCATTTCCAGAAGCAGAGAGACATTCGGAGATAGAATTTCGAGAGCCCGCTAGCTCAGAGTCTGATGTTCTCGAGGTCTACAGGAGTACAACCAGGTGTCGCTTGCTGCTCTTCCTGTGTTACAGCTCACAAATAACCAAACCTCTCTGTTTTCCAAGTGTCTTGTTTGAATAGTGTCTTAGTCTTAAGTGTGAATAGGCTGACATCTTTTACTTGGTGCTGGAAAGATGCACAGTCATTAAGAGCACTTCTTTTCTCATGTAGAGGATGTGTGATTGGCTCCCAGGACCCACAGTGGGAAGCTCACAGTCCCCTGTAACTTAAGTTCCATTGGATCTGACTGCTTTCTTCCAGCATCCTAGGGCCACAGCATGAGCATAATGAGAAATTTACATTGACAAATGGCTAAGTCAAAGCCAGACTCAACTAAAATAATGGAGGAGACAGAATAAAAAAAAAGTCAAAAAGAAACCCAAGGAATTGAAAACAGAAACTAGACTGGTTTTGTAGCATTGCCTTGGCTACTCAAAAGGTTGAGAGAGGATGGTTACAAATTCCAAGTTATCATAGGCTACATAGTTAGTTCAAATCCAAGCTGGCCAATTTAGTAAACCAATTTCTCAGAAAATAAAAATAAAAATAAAAAAGTTATGTGCTAGAAAATTGATTCTGTGGCTAAGAGCACTAGCTACTTTTCCAAAAGACCCTGGTTCAACTCCCAACACTCACACGGCAACTCACAACCTTCTGTAATTCTAGTCCCAGGGGATCTGACACCTTCTGGCCTCTTCAGGCACCAGACACAATATAGTACTCAGATGTGCTTGCAGGAAAAACATGCATAGAAATGTTGGAACAAGTAAATTGAAACAAAACAAAGCAATCAAAAAACTCAAATAACGGTCACAACTCACTGACAGAATACTTGTTTAGCAGGTGGTGGGTTCAGTATTGGTGGTGTGGGAAAAAAGGAAGAGCAAAGCAATTTTGTAAATGTTAGCCGAGTTCCAGACCAGGGCTTTAATCATGCCGAGTAGGTGCAAGATGATTGAGATACCCAGGAATGATGTCCACAGTGAAAATGTGAAACAGATGGATTTCCCATTGTGTTAGGCCCTACTGAAGTGATCGACTTTTCCTTTAGCAGGCTTGAGACTGTCCCTCCAGGGAAATCAAGCTATAAAGGAAAGGACATGTGACCATAGGCTACTGCATTGCTTAGCTATGAATAACATGTCCATTATCTTAATTATTAGCACTGAATATTGAGTTCACTAAAAATTGTCAGTACTTAATGCTGGGATAGCTAGGGTAGAAAAAAACAGTGTGAGTGGGTGACTACACAAGGGTTTGTGTGCACAGTGGAGAGAAAGGAGGTGATTCAGGAAAGTAAAATCTGGGCTGATGAGATGGCTCGGCGGTTAAGAACATTCGGATGGCTGAGAAGCATCTTAAGAAATGTTCAACATCATTAGTCACCAGGGAAATGCAAATCAAAACAACCCTGAGATTTCACCTCACACCAGTCAGAATGGCTAATATTAAAAACTCAGGAGGCAGCAGATTTGGGGGAGGATGTGGAGAAAGAGGAGCACTCCTCCACTACTGGTGGGGTTACAAGTTGGTAAAACCACTCTGAAAATCAGTCTGGCTGTTCTTCGGAAAAATGGGCATAACACTTCCGAAAGATCCTGCTATACCACTCCTGGTCATATACCCAGAGGATTCCCTAGCATGTAATAAGGATAGATGCTCCACTATGTTCATAGCAGCCCTATTTATAATAGCCAGAAGCTGGAAAGAACCCAGATGTCCCTCAATGGAGGAATAGATAGAAAAATGTGGTATGTATGTATATATATATATATATACATACATACAATGGAGTACTATTCAACCATTAGAAACAATGAATTCATGAAATTCTTAGACAAATGGATGGAGCTGGAGAACATCATCCTAAGTGAGGTAACCCAGTCTCAAAAGAACACACATGATATGCACTCACTGATAAGCAGATATTAGCCTAGAAGCTTGGAATACCCAAGACACAATCCACATATCAAGTGATGTCCAAGAAGAAGGAAGGAGTGACCCCTGGTTCTGGAAAGGCTCAGTGCAGCAGTGTAGGGGAATACTAGGACAGGGAAGTGGGAAGGGGTGCATTGCGAAACAGGGGGAGTTAAGAGGGCTTATGAGACTTTAGGGGAGGGGGGATCAAGGAAAGGGGAAATCATTTGAAATGTAAATAAAGAATATATCAAATTAAAAAAACAAAAATCAAAACAAACAAACAAACAAACAAAACCAGGGGCTGCTCTTACAGAGTTCAATTTCCCTGGCAACCACATGGTGGGTTGAAACCATCTATAGGGGGATCTGATGCCTTCTTCAGGCAAGCAGATGTATAGACAGCAGAGCACTCATCCATTAAATAAATAAAACTTAAAAAAAAAAGTCAAATCTGCTTCAGAGGACAAACCTAATACTTCTTTATCTACATTTAAAAATAACTTTGTTTTTGCCTTCATTTGTTTGTCCATTCAAAAAATGGAAGCTTTAACAAATGAAAGCCAAGACTGTTGGAAAAGTTTTCTTGACTGTAAGGTGTTAGCAGGTGCGAGGGTATGGGGCAGATGCATTGCTGAGCTTTCAATATAATAATTATTATTTTTTCCCTCTGCGCCTTGAAGTGCCAGGCTGGCCTGGAACTCAACAAAGATCTTCCTGACTCTGCCTCCATGCCATTGGTTAACTTTTTAAAAGTATCTCTATTATATGAGAAAATAAAATGTAATTGAAAACAAATCTATTGAATACAGTTAGTAATCAAGAATGCATATTTGTATTGCTTTTATAAAATGAATAATTATACCCCATCCCGCCCAACAATAGGTAAAATTCCTGCATTTCCTGTAAGTTTGTGCTGATTTTAATCTAGGGTGATACTGGAGAAGGCTGTCTCTGTTTTCTACTTGAGTTGTCTCTTTGTTCAGCTCCCTAACTTGAAATAGCAACAATGACCACGCTACCACCTTGTTTCCCCATGTAAATATGTGAGCCTTCTTTTCACATTTCCCGTTTGAAGCTTGGCCTTGTACTTCCCTGCAACTCTAATGGCTGATTTAGTCATTGCTTCGGAAATGGTGTTCCAACTTAAACTTTAGAAATCATAATAGTGATGCAAGTTCTACTTTATGTAAAAATCAACAGCAAGGAAGAATTAAGGAGAGGCTATAGCATGCTGTTTTCAATGGGGAATAGATGCCTCGGTAATGATACATTGTATTTCCATATCCAATGCCTTTAATAAGATTATTCACTCAGCAATATTTACACATCTCTAATATAGGTCAAGTTCCCTGCTGACATGTCCTGGTATAAACATCCCAAACTAAGTTTCTTTCCTTTAGAATACATTACTTAAAAGGTTGTATTTATTAGAGTTTTCACACATTTGGGTGCAGTGTCTTAGATATAAATGTTTTTGTTCCTAGAGAGTCAGAGTAAATGAAATGTAGATAAACTGTATTCAATGAAAGTTTTTCCTTTTCTGTTGGCTCGGAGAGACTAATTTTACTCAGAGATTTAGCTCATGAAAGATAGAAACCATGTATTTAGCTCCATCCTTTGGCATGGAACTTTTATCCTTTTATTTCTGTGTCCATTTCTAGTCATGGTTTACCTAGCTTTTTATTCTGAGTCTCTGCAAACTCCTATCAGCAAACAAAAGCAACTCTAAAATGAATAATTCATCTAGTTTATTGTATCTTGAATTGGCATATCTGAGAGCAAATAGAACTCCTATGTGTTCCTGCAGGAAGCCCTTTGTTCTCTTGAAAAGGAAATGAACATATGTGAGATGCCAAAGATATTTGTACTAAATTATGTATATGTCGGCCCTTGATGCCTAGTCATAATAGGGGGTATATTTAGATGTGGGTTATAACTAGGTTTTGGTGTACATTTTTTTTGGCATGTGATAAATTCATGTAACATTATTTTGACTTTCAAGTCATAATAAACAAATAGCCTTCATCCTTTCTGTTAGAAAAGGATGAATAGCTAGCTACTTCAGTTGGCTCCCATGGAGATATACAACTGTGTGGAACTAAATATTTGCACTCTGTGGTCATGGTGACTTTCTGATAGGTAGTAGCTGTTGCAGGCTGGCTACATGACTGTGATGTATTATTTAACTATATGCTGTGTTCATTACAGCAGGGAACCACTCTTCCCGCAGCTCCTTTGAGATCTACAACTGTCATGATACTTTGCCCAGTGGCTTGGACATCATTCTCAGTTGCTGGTTCACTGTGAACTCCTCCAAAAGGGTTCATTTTCATAACCTCTGTGGAACACACAGAGAATCCATGCCTCTGCTTATTGACTCTGTGATGCCTAGTGTGTTCATAAGAACACAAAATCACAGGCAGCAGGTCTTTTGGGCCTCAGTTGTCAGATGGGAAATTACAGACTGCTTCCTGAAGCTCTAAATAATTAAAATTAATACTGGAAGAAAATTTACACGATTAGCATCATAGTCCTTGCAGATATGGAATATTAAACTGGTATCTTTGAAAGACAAGTGCATATTTGTGAGACACAAATGTTTAAGTAGGAATAATATTTAATCTTCTTAGACTATCCAATAAATATATCAATTCAATAACTTAATAAAGAAGTTAAACATTTAGCCATGTGCGTGTGTGTGTGTGTGTGTGTGTGTGTGTGTGTGTGTTTGCTTCTTTATAGGAATGTATGTGTGTTGATGCCTATGTATATTTATGACTTAGAGAAGCCAGCTTATAGTATGCATGCTTTTTTTCTATCCTCCCCTCAGGCCCTTTAACTTACAGTGCCTCCTTCTCTAAATATTTTAGGATAATAACTTTTGGAGGCTAAGGGAAGAAATGCTCCAGACTTACCTTTTTTTTTTTTTTAATAAAAAATGGGAATACCCTTGAACAAGCTTTAGTGCAGAAAAGAAAAAGCCTATTCTAAAATATTGTAAAATACCTGGGAAAAAGGAACACATACATTCCCTTTTTATTATTAATTACTTATTTTATTTATTTACATCCCCAAAGCTGCACCCTCTTGGTCCTCTGTTGCAGCATCCTTCTCTTCCCTCTCCCCTTCCACCAAGCACAAACCACATACACAGTTGACAGCTTATACTGTAGCCAGGTGAGCATCTGGTGCCCACGATTGCTCCTGTTTCTTGGGATGCTGAGGAAATCTGTCCCCAAGGTAAACAGAAGAATATAACAACTGTTGTTAGTTTTGTAACTCTCCAGCCTTTCTCCTTTTAAATCTGTCATAGCCAGTAGTTTGCTTTCCACGTTATTTTAATCGTGTGTATCATTTTTTAAAAGGCTTGTCAAAGATGTCTGGCCAATATTTATGGCAGTTGAGTCATTAAGAATCACGTGATGATCTCATAGCTCTGAGAGTGGAATGCATTTTAATACTATCATTTGAGAATTTGGGTCAGCTCTCCTGGGAGCTTGGAATTTGATATTCATTCTCTTTTCTCAGCTGCATTTTCCTTATTGAAGAGACAGTGCACTGAAGCATATAGTACAGATGTTGTGTCTGGAAAAGAAAGCAAAAACCAAACACAGTATGCAGTGGGCTGATTAGGAGAAAATGTAATGGAATTCAAACTGGTTACTTCTGCAGAGTGCATTGGCCAAGGAACATCTATTCCTGAGGCGAATAACCTTGCTATGCACTTAAACAGAATGGAAGACAGTAAGAAATTGGGTTTTAGAAGTAAAAAAAAAAAGGCTTTCTAGTATGCAACTAGAGGAAGAGAAAGACTAGGCAAGATTTACTACATACAGATTGATTTGTATCTCAGAGGCTAGGCCATCGATCTTGAAACTATTTTCTTGAAAACTATTAGAAAGAAAAATAAACTGTATTCATACTAATTGCCACCACCCAGATTGAAGACAGATGTTATTATAAAATGTGTTCAGAAGGCAGTAGTAATAAATAGTGAATGAACTGTAAATTAGATCAGTTGATAATTAAGAAGATAGTGTTTGATCTGCATGTTGACAGACCTGTTGACAGCTGTAGGACGCAGAGAGTTCTTGTCTTTCCCGTGCTTTGAACCTACTCTACTCTGACACGTACTCCTTTTCTTTTCTGCAATGGGCTGTACACCTCTCCGACACCCTTTCAACAAGCAAGAGAGGTAATTAGCTTCTTGATGAAATAAAAATATAAAAGGTTTTTTTTATAAAACACTTTCTGTTTAGTTTCATTCTCCTTCCCATTCTTTTCCCTCCTCCTCTTCCTCCTGCTTCTTTACCTATTTTAGATAAACTAAAGTGGTAGTTCTCAACTTTCCTGCTGCCGCAGTCCTTTAATACCTCATGTTGTGGTGACCTCCAACCATAAAGTTACTTTTTTGCTTTTTTTTAACTGTAATTTTACTACTGTTAATCTTAATATACATATCTGATGCACTGGGTATGTGCTATGCGGCCTCACTGGTGTTGTGACTCAGAGGTTGAGAACTGCTGACCTAAAGGATTTTAGGACCAGATGAAGTATTGAGACATGATCTAATCTGCTCACCCCAACAGACCAGGCTATATCAATATGAAAGTCAATGATGCAAGTGACTCAGAATATGGAAGTAGAGAAACGGGGACAGAAGAAAAATGACAAGATTAATGATTTTGATAATATTGCTTTGGGAAGATTCTGGAATGTGTATTTCTAAACTACAAAAAGATAGAAAAATACATGTTATTTTTAAAAACCTCTTTTAAACTTTATGTGCACACCAGTAAATTTATTTATATGAATTAAGAAATTAGTTCATATGATTTAAGATATCTTGTGAGTACTTATAAAGAGACTTTCCCTTCAGAAATCTAAGAAAAAGGCAAAATTAATGAAGCTAAAGGAAGAGAGAAACAGCCCAAGCAGGCACACAGAAAAGATAGGAATGATAGTTGTTTCCCAAACCCACCGTCTACCTCCCTGTCAGTGAGGCTATTTCTCCCTGGGGATAAATACCAGGTGCTGTTCTATGGGGTAATGAAGGCTAGTGGGTAGGAAGCTATTGACAGACATAGAGATACAATGCACATCGTTGTAGCAGAGGAGAAGGAAAGAGGAAATGAAGGACAAGTTGGCATGATACAAAGGCCATGGGGACTGTCTCCAGACATTCACTGCTAATATTTCAGAAAGGAGGTAAGGTAAGAGAGTCCCCTCCCTGACTGCACAAAAACCAGATAGGATTCTCATATGTCTGATCTATCTGTGAGAGATAGAGCTGGGTGAGAGGGTGTGGGTTTAGGAGCTTATTACATAGTTTTTCTGTTGCCAATGGGTGTGGACACGGAGTTTTGAGAGGCCCAAGAAGGACTACCTAGCCCTGGGTGGATAAATATTTTTAAGGGCTGTTTTTTTTAAACAATTTGATGTATGCATATTAGGTTTATTTAATTAAAAAGCTAGGACCTTTTATGGTTATGTGTTTGTTGCCAAGGAAATGCAAGTTACTGTTGCTGTGGTCGAAATGTTCCTGTTGTTTCTCTAATATTGGACTTAATGCCCAACCTTTAATCCACCAATGGTGGATTAAAAGGTAAGGCCTTTGGGATGTGACTAGGTTATGTGGGCCCTGTATTGTACTGACTATTGAAGCACTAACCACTGGGTACATATAACTCTGTGGCAGACTGTGGCTTTCCCTTTGGGTATATGCTGAGGTGGGAAATAGCTGGGTCATATGATAGCTCTGAATTCCATGTCTCCAAACTGCTTTACAAAATGGTTGTCTCAATTTGCCCCCCACCCACAGTGAATAGGATTTCTTTCTCTTCATTTCCTTTCTAATATTTTTTGTCAAGGTGGTTGGTGATAGCCTCTCTGATTGGGATGGAGTGGAGCCTCAAAGTAGTTTTAATTTATATAACCCTGATGTTGAGAGACATTGAAATCTTTAAAAAGTAGCTATTGGTCATTTATATTTCTGTTTTTTGAAACTGTCCATTTAGTTCATTTGCCCATTTGTTTTTGTTTATTTTTGTTTGTTTTTCTTTTTTTTCTTTTTCTTTTTTGTTTTTGGCTGTTCAGATCCCTTGATATTTAATTTCTGCAGCTCTTTGTAAATTCTGGCTACTAGCTACAGGTTTGAAGTGTAACAGGTGAAAATTTTCTCCTACTCTGCTGATTGTTTCCTTGGCTGTACTGAAACTTTTTATTTTCATGTAGTCCCATTTGTTGCTACTTGGGGGTTCCTAGGTTGTCAGTGTGTTACCTAAAAGTTCTTGCCTACTGTAGTATCCTGAAGGACTCCTGTAAAAGTTCTAGTGCTTCTGGTTTTAAATTAACGTCTCTGTGTGATTCATTTTTAATTGACTTTTGTAGGTGAAAGATAAAGAATCTAATTTTTCCTTCTACTGGTAGAAACCCAAATTTACCAGCACCGTTTGTTGAATAAGATGTCTTTTTTCTAATTATGTTTTTGCTTCCTTTTTCAAACATTAAGGAGGCAAAACTTTGCTTTTTTATTTCTGGGTCTTCTATTATTTCTCTGTCGTTCTTGCTGTTTTTATAGCACACCAGGATGTCTTTGTCACTATAGCTCTATAGCATAATCTAGGCCAGTTATTGTGAGACCCTCAGCAATGGTCTTACTCCTAGGGTTGCCTGAGCTATTGCTGTTTCTTTTGAGGTTCCATATGAATTCTTGTATTATTTTTTTTACACTTGTGAAGATTGTCACAGGAATGCTTCTAGGTATTACAAAATTTGCATATTTTTTATTCTATATAATTTTGGGTGTGTCTTAGGGTTTTTTTGCTATTCTAAAATAACTGTTCAAAAACAACTTGAGGAAAAAAAGGTTTATTTAAGGTTAATTTCAGAGCATTCTTCCATATCCTAGTCTACTATCAAAGAAGTCAGAAACTCAGGGAAGGATCCTAGAGGTATTTACTAATGAAGAGGTCATGGAGGAATGATGCTTGCTAGTTGACTCCTAGTGGCTTGCTTATCAGCATAGGGGTAACCCTGCCCACAATGGACAAGAGCCTCTCATATCAATCACTAATTAAGAAAATGCCCTATAGACTTTCCTATAACCCAGTCTTATGCAGGCAATTCCCAATTGAGACTTCTACCTCTCAGATGACTGTAACTTGTGTCAAGTTAATAGAAAACTAACCAGCATAGATAATTGTAGTCATCTTCACAATAGTAATAATTCTACCTGCCTAGAAACATACAATGATCTCATAGATTAGCATCTACTGTGATTTTCATTTTCAATGTCTTAGAAATTTTTGTTGATTTCTTTAGATACATTCCTAATTACTTAATTTTGAATGGAATATTCTTTGCAATTTTCTCTCAGAGAGTTGGCTACTAGTGAAAATGAAGGCTATTATTTTTATTTTCATTTTATATCGTGAACCTTTACTGTATATATTAAGTACAAAAGTTTTCTAACAGACTTTGTATTTATGTTGTCAAAAACATTGGAAAATGTTTCCTGGAATACTTTGCAAAATAGTGAAAGAGAAAATCTCATACATTTTGAAATTAGGGTTCTTTTATAAAATTATAAAATCAAAAAGTTCTGAAAGTGAAGTGACTATTACCCTAGATGGCATTGACAATTTTACCCTGATTGTTTTGTCTTGCTCATGCTAGGGACCAAATGTAGGGACTTGTTTATGTTAAAAGAATACATTCCCCCTGAATTATACCCTATCCTAAGCCCTGTGTTTGATTTATATAGTAGGTGAATTGTTGATTTTTTTTATAGTGCTTTGAAGAACAGACATGCAGTCCTTAGGGGTATGTCCCTGCCCCTCCTCCATAGACACCATAAAATAAATCAGAAATAATATGAAACCTCACATTAGAGTCTAATACATTGTTGCAGAGACTTGGCAGCTGATCCTACATTTTCTCCAATTTTGTAGTTGTTATTTATTCCCCATTTTCATTAATGAAAGGAAAGCATGGAAACACTTGTAAGAAAAATGGATAATTAGACAGAATAATGAAAACCAGTCATGTCCTCTTGTGATAAAAATTACCTACTGTCTGTAATTTGGAGGAACCTAAAATTTTTTTGTTTGTTTCATGTTTTTTAACTTCATAGATCCCATATTGATTCTGAAAAAATATTAACCGACAGATTTGGTTAATTGTGGGATAGTGCATATATTAGAGGATGGAAAATTCTGGAAAATAGTATTACTTTGTGACTGTATCAAACTTCCATAATGACCAGTACTCACTTTTCAAGGTATTACTATGCTTGAAAACATCATGTCCTCATTTTTATTGTGTAACAGACAGAGTAACTGTTTACTAAGCGTCTCAGCATGTGAGATCTGTTTGGTTTGAATGATAAAAATCATTTGATGAAATTTTGTTCTATGTTTTGACCCAAGTGGCTAGTTTTAATAGCCTAAGGCTGGGTTGTTTAAGTCATGGTTTCTTGCTTTGCAGGGGACTTGTGCAAAACTAATCCCATCAAGGTAAAGTTTACATCTGTAGAGGAATTTTATTTTTGCAACATGGCTGCTCTTGAAAAGGATCACATCCAAAGATTTATGCTTGTGTGATCCAGCTGGAATACATACAAGCTACATACCTTTTAATCCCTCTTACTGAAATGCAGATGTATCCTTAGTATATACCTTTAGCTTGCAGAAGGAAGCAGGTGTGTTTGAAAGTGACATCTAATTGAGGAGCAAACAAAGTGATGAATGAGAGAAAGATTTAACAAAATGAGCCAGTGATAGGATATGCCCAACTCTTATAAGAACAATATAGGAAAGAGGCTATTTAAGGAAACACACAAACACACACACACATACTCACTCACATACACACACACACACAGACAGAGAGAGAGAGATAGGGAGACAGAGAGACAGAGGGACAGAGACAGACAGAGATGGAGAGAGGAGTAGGCAGATTTACTAGAACAGGTTGCAGGTGAAGCCATAGAATTAAAAGGAACAAGAAGAATAGAACAGGTTGATTGCCATAGTTTGAGGAAAAGCAGAGCAATTCAGTGAGAAGCTGAGAGGAATCAGTTTGAATCTGTCAGCTTGGAGAGGAGTTTGGACCAGAACAGCTAGCCAGAGTTCAGAAAGAATTAGAAGGGATGAGCTTCTTCAGTAGCAAGCCTCCACGATGACATTCACATCTGGTAAATAAAAGTTACTTTTAAAAATCTCTCCTTCAGTAAAGAAAGAAAACTTTAGTTTCCTTCTTGACAAGTAAATCTGTGGTCCATGGTTCACTTGACTGTGTAATGACAGTGTTGAGATATTCAGTAGAGAGGCTGGATGTAGCCTCTCTACTGCTTCATAATTTCAGTTAATGAAGGAGGTCATTAGCATCCTCTCTCTGAACTAGACAGTCTTCTGCACTGTCTTCCAGGCCCTTCTGCAGCAATAAAACAGATCTGACTTTGGGAAAGTGGACACATTGGTGCAATCTTTACATATGCTAAAATCTAGATATGCTAAAATGACATATTTAAGGTTCATTTCTTATGGATTAGATTGACTTGAGTTGGACTTTCAGTTACTTGCATTGGAAAGAAACTTATCTGATATTTCTCAACCCATGGAAACAACAAAACTAGACTTGAATTTGCCTAGGTTCCTGTTTTAGCTTTGACTTGAAATGAACTATTTATATAAAAGAGTAGAATGAGGTGGTATAAAATCTAGTTCAAAGACCATTCTAGCATGCTGTGATCGTAAATTGACTTATGAATTTAAGATAGGGGAAAAAAAAGTCAGGACATCTGAATTTCAGTTAAAGAAGAAGGTCATTAGCATCTTCTCTCTGAACTGGAGTAGCCTTCTTCACATATCAAACCACATATCAAAGGTTAATTTTGGAAGATAGCAACAGGCCAAGAAAAAAATGCCACAGAATTCTTGCATTAGTTCTATGAGCTTTATGCATATCTCATTGCTGTTTTGTTCTTAGGATTGTAATTGGTAATTTTTTGCAACTCTGTCACTTTGACTCTTATTTTCCTTAAAAGTTCTGTAAGTGCACATGTTCTCAAGCATGCATTGCAACACTAGCTTTACATGCTCGATCAGTGGCTTGTTGTTGAAGCTAGCAGGCTGGGAATGCAGCTTAGTTGGACAGTACTTGCTAGGCATGCACAAAGCCCTGAGTTTGCTTCCCAGCTTTTTCTCAATCTTTGTGGCCCTGCAAATTCGTACTCATAGCATGTGAGAGTTGGAAATAGGAACATTAAGAGTTCATGATTATTCTTGGCTCCATAGCCAGTCCACCTTCAGACACACCACCACACCCTGTCTCAAAAAAAGGGAGGGGGGAGGGAAAGCTAGAAGGAGATTCAAGCTGACCCAAATAAAACAAGTATTTTTATTTTGCTAATGTTTTAAATTAATGTATTAATTGCTATCATTTTCCTATTAAAATGTTTTCATTTAACTAAATGAGCATCATATTTTCTATTAAGCTACTACAGTATTTTTTTTATACTGTTTGAATGTAATCACATGGAAAATGGCATGACTACTACAAGATTTTGTGTTTTTACAAATTGCCAAGTCCAATTGAATTTGATCATTTAATCAGAGGCCAGAGACCAGAGGCCAGAGACCAGAGGCAATGATGAAGGCTCATTTCTCTTGTCATAAGATACAATCTAATTTCTTTTTGCTCAGATTTGGACTGGCAGCCTTGCAAAAGTGTGCTGTTGAACTGGAAATGAGTGTACATCTTGTGTACATCTTGTGTACACTGCAGCTCTGGGTGTTAACAAGGCAGAAGGGGTCTGGTATTAATTAGTTTTCTAAGAGCACATTCAGTTCAGCTTGGTGTCCTTTAAAAATGCAGGTATTTCTTAGAACTAGTCATCTTAAAGATCATGAGATAGGTAAATCTTTTAATAGGAATATTTGTTCATCCTCCAAATACTGATCTGGCTATATGCTTGGCCTGTAAATTACAACTTAGTTTTCATACAAGAGGGAAGAAAGTAGTGAATCTTATTCTTCTTATAAGCTTCCCTGGATGATAAACTGGCAGTTATTGGAAGGTATATGACCTTAAGCTGCAGAGTTCCAAGAGAAGAGATCAGTATTTGGAGGGCAAACAAATATTCCTATTAAAAGATTTACTTACCTCATAAGTTCAAAACATGGCTATTAAGTCACTCTTGGGTATATTTCTATACTTTTGCAAAAGCTCATGACCAAAGCAAGTTAGAATAGAAAATATGAATCCATGAGTGGGGAGAATGATAACAGGCCGGCAGGCATAACACAGGAGCAGGACTATCTCAGAGCTTTCATCTTGATCTAGAGAGAGAGAACTGGGAGTGGTATTGACTTTGGAATCCTCAGAGCCCATCCTCAGTGACATACCTTCTCCAAAAGTACCACACCTCCTAATCCTTCCCAAACAGTTCTAACAACTGGGGATCAAGCTAGTTTAAATATATAAGTCAATGTGGACCATTTTCATTCAAACTGTTCCACTGGGTTTCACCTCAAAAATAGAACTTTCTTATTGTCCAATGATATCCAAGTTTGTTTGTTGATGTCAAATTATTTGGTAATTAATAATGTTATAAAACATTTCTTAATTGCCTGTCAGTAGTTGTACAAATAGTGTTAATATGATTGAGATGTTGATATGTATAAGCAATCTCCCATTTTTTATAGTAAATATATTATTAAAAGTTGAGTGTGTGAAAGTTACCATATACGGTAAAGTCTGCTTTGTTTTTTTATGATAGACTACTATCACTACTTCAATTAACATCATTAACAACAATTAAACTTTGTTTCTGGAAATAATAAAAAAAAGAATCAATTCAAGCAGGCCCTGTTGGGTTGGCCAACCAGTTCTCATCTCATGGAGACTGGTTCAGAGCTCCAAAATCTTTCCACCCAGCTCGCTAAGTTCCCACTGGTGGATTGCTACTGCAACAGTCCCATGCTTCCAAAGCATGGGAGCCTTTTTGAGCCTTTTGAGGTGTACTTCTGGCAAACTCACACTTTGCCACCATACCTTTCTCTCTGGAACCCAGTTGATCTGCAGTGTGAAGGAAAACATCACACAATCCTAGTTCAGAATCAATGCTAACTCAATCGCTGGGTGTAACAACTAGAATCCTAATCTTGTAAGCCATATTAAATCTAAATCCTCTGCTGGTGAATCCTGGCAGATTCATCTAAACGGGGGTGGGGGGAGTGGGGGGTGGGTCTCTAATAGTTACATCTTGTTCTCCCACTGTCCCCAGCCAAAAGTTCACTCTCCCTCTCCTGCCTCCTCTCTCCTCCCTCTGACCCAAAAGTCTTGCCTACTTGCCCAGAGATTGGTTTCTTTATTCATTAGAAGTGTTACATGAAGTCCTGAGTAGGTGATTCACTCCTTGTCCAGACAGCCCCTCTTAGAGAAGCTGAATTAATATCAAAATACAAACAGTGCCAGGGCCATCTAGAACAAATATTGACAATTTTATTTATATAGTTGGAAAATTTACTGAAGGAATATATTGGGTACTTAACCATGTTTAGAACTAAATTTAAATCACCCTGGATGCTTAAGTGTGATGGTAGAGAAAAAGAGAGATCATCCTCTTTACTCCCCTTAACAGAAGAGCAGGGTTTATGCTGCTACTATCAGCACTGAATAACTGACCCGGAGACTGCTGACCCATAAACCACATGTGACTGTATGGCCAGCATACCTGTCGTTGACTTTCATTGTTGGGTTGCTAAAAATCTGTGGTAAATAGAAGACAGTCCAGCCTGGGCTACATGAGCAACAGGGGACCCAGCCTTTAAACAATTAAAAACAATGAATGAGTAGCTGAATCTGAATCTCTAAGCTAGGTCCAATTGATTGGCTCAAGGAGTGTGATGAGTCAGGCAAAAGATGCTTTGCATTTCAAGAGTATGAGTAATTATCTCACCTCAGCCTTGGAAAAGTTAAGTTAGCTTACAGAAACCTCAGGTGTTCTCTCCAATGGGCTTTTTGTTTGAGTCCTCTTCCTTCAATAGCTACCTAACCAGCAGAAGAAAATAGAATTAATTCAGTTGAAGCTTATGATAAATAAAGCAGTGTTTTGATTGATCTCCCTGTCAAGCAATAGTTAAATAATTATTTAATTGGTGTTAATGCAAAGAAGAAAATTAGAGTGGCCTCTACTGAAGCTATGCCATTTTATGAGGGTTATTTATTTTATTTGATATATTTTTTTATTTACATTTCAAATGATTTCCCCTTTTCTAGCCCCCCACTCCCCGAAAGTCCCATAAGCCCCCTTTTCTCCCCCTGTCCTCCCACCCACCCCTCCCCACTTCCCCGTTCTGGTTTTGCCCTATACTTCTTCACTGAGTCTTTCTAGAACAAGGGGCCACTCCTCCTTTCTTCTTGTACCTCATTTGATGTATGGATTATGTTCGGGGTATTCCAGTTTTCTAGGTTAATATCCACTTATTAGTGAGTGCATACCATGAGTCACCTTTTGAGTCTGGCTTACCTCACTTAGTATGATGTTTTCTAGCTCCATCCATTTGCCTAAGAATTTCATGAATTCATTGTTTCTAATGGCTGAATAGTACTCCATTGTGTAGGTATACCACATTTTTTGCATCCACTCTTCTGTTGAGGGATACCTGGGATCTTTCCAGCATCTGGCAATTATAAATAGGGCTGCTATGAACATAGTAGAGCATGTATCCTTATTACATGGTGGGGAATCCTCTGGGTATATGCCCAGGAGTGGTATAGCAGGATCTTCTGGAAGTGAGGTGCCCAGTTTTCGGAGGAACCGCCAGACTGATTTCCAGAGTGGTTGTACCAATTTGCAACACCACCAGCAGTGGAGGAGTGTTCCTTTTTCTCCACATCCTCTCCAACACCTGCTGTCTCCTGAATTTTTAATCTTAGCCATTCTGACTGGTGTAAGGTGAAATCTCAGGGTTGTTTTGATTTGCATTTCCCTAATGACTAATGAAGTTGAGCATTTTTTAAGATGCTTCTCCGCCATCCGAAGTTCTTCAGGTGAGAATTCCCTGTTTAACTCTGTACCCCATTTTTTAATAAGGTTGTTTGGTTTTCTGGAGTCTAACTTCTTAAGTTCTTTATATATATTGGATATTAGCCCTCTATCTGATGTAGGATTGGTGAAGATCTTTTCCCAATTTGTTGGTTGCCGATTTGTCCTTTTGATGGTGTCCTTTGCCGTACAGAAACTTTGTAATTTTATGAGGTCCCATTTGTCAATTCTTGATCTTAGAGCATACGCTATTGGTGTTCTGTTCAGAAATTCTCTCCCTGTACCAATGTCCTCAAGGGTCTTCCCCAGTTTCTTTTCTATTAGCTTCAGAGTGTCTGGCTTTATGTGGAGGTCCTTGATCCATTTGGATTTGAGCTTAGTACAAGGCGATAAAGATGGATCAATTTGCATTCTTCTGCATGCTGACCTCCAGTTGAACCAGCACCATTTGTTGAAAAGGCTATCTTTTTTCCATTGGATGTTTTCAGCCCCTTTGTCGAGGATCAAGTGGCCATAGGTGTGTGGGTTCATTTCTGGATCTTCAATCCTGTTCCATTGATCTGCCTGCCTATCACTGTACCAATACCATGCAGTTTTTAACACTATTGCTCTGTAGTATTGCTTGAGGTCAGGGATACTGATTCCCCCAGAATTTCTTTTGTTGATGAGAATAGTTTTAGCTATCCTGGGTTTTTTGTTATTCCAGATGAATTTGTTAATTGCTTTTTCTAACTCTGTGAAGAATTGAGTTGGGATTTTGATGGGTATTGCATTGAATCTGTATATTGCTTTTGGCAAAATGGCCATTTTAACTATATTGATTCTGGCGATCCATGAGCATGAGAGGTTTTCCCATTTTTTGAGGTCTTCTTCCATTTCCTTCTTCAGAGTCTTGAAGTTCTTGTCATAAAGATCTTTCACATGTTTGGTAAGAGTCACCCCAAGATACTTTATACTGTTTGTGGCTATTGTGAAGGGGGTTTGGTGCCTACGATGTACACTCCATTGCCTGAGGCTTACAAAATAAATAAATAAATATTTGCCTTCTGAGCATTGCTGCTCCTTGCCTTCTAGTATGTGCTGCCTTTAATCAGGACAGCAGCATGAAGTGTTGCTTGGGGAAAATAATTACAGGTTTTCAGGGGAAATGATAGTGTAGAGTCAGCTCAATGATATTTGCCCCACTGGAGGGAGTGGGAAAAGAAAGTATACACAAACCCTCCATCCTTTGCAGAGAGGACCCTTCCAGAGATAATAATGGAGTGTCTTCCAGAACTGACAGTCAGAGACAGGCTGCTTGGTAGTCTATCTCTGCTCGGGTGGATTGCTGTGCTATCTATTCAAGATCAGGGAAGTTAAGAGCAAGTGTTAAGTAATGCTACTATGCCACTTCTCAGCTCAGAAATGACTTGAGTCTAAAGAAGTGCTTATAAGAAAAAACTACATTGGCATTTGGATTCCTTGGGAGATGCGTTCACTGCAGCGTTGCTTGCAATGGTTCTTTTCTGAAGCACCATGATCAGCCAAGGATCTTGCTGTAGTTTCTCAGTGAAGTTTGATCTTTAATTGAAGCAATAAATTTATGCTGTGACTTAATTGGCAGCGCGGCAGAGCTGTCTGCTTGATGGGAAGGGAGGCTGAGCTGTGTGCATCTGGGGATATATTTCATATGAAACTTGTTTAGTGTTTGCTGGGGGAGATTAGTTCATGAGCAAGTGATTTTTATTCAGTGTGCTTTTATTGGCACATAGTTTAGGTCACAGTGTGCATCCTTGTACAGAAACACATCAGGCTTTCCTCGTTTATGGCGATTCAAGGGCATGGAACAAAGTGGATTGAGTGTTTCCTCACTTAATTGTTTCTGAATGCATGTTTTCAGGAATTAGTCATGTGTTGATTGTCTGATTTATGTCAGTGACTAATTTGGAGGCTGGATTCAACAGAAAACAGATAATTGTCTACCTTATGGGGTCTGCATTCTAGAACTCTGTGTGTGGAAGCTTGTTGTGGTAATACAAGCCTCTGTCCATTGTTCAATTGCATATGAAGTTCCTTACTTTTCAGTGTCTTTGTCATACTTAAACAGGGATGACTTGGCATTGACTCATACCAGTAAATAAGGTAAGCTACTCAATGGAAAAGAGAAAATTATGAAGCATTTTACCTGTGAAAGAGGGAAAGATCATGCGAAAGAGTAGATGATGTTCACCAGTCTGGACTGTAAGCGTCCACTCCAGTATTAGATCATTCTGAATCTCTTCCTGAGTTCTTCAATGTGCTAGCCATATTTGTAGGGACTAGCAGCAGCACAGTCATAAATCAGGCATATTTTTGGACTTCGGTTTTATAGTTTATGAATTAAAGGAGATAACTGGTAAACCAACAACAAATGAATATGAAAAGATGTTTTCCTAGCACAAAGTAGTCTAAAGGTTATGCACATGAGGTACATAGCTCTTAGTTTATGACCTCTGCACTTGAATGTGGTAGTTTACCAAGGTCCTCTCAGCGGTCTTGAACATGGATGGAATAAAGCGAGTCTATTGACTTTAAGATGCTAGTCTTGGTAGAGGGAGTAGTTAGTGCAAAGGTCTTAAGGCCTAGGGAGCATTTTATGATCTGGATTAGGTAGCCATTATAGCTGGAGTTAATAAGGGAATCTTTAGGAGAGTCCCAAGGGCTTGTTCAGGGACATGTGACATATAGTCTTGCAGAAGAGCTCACAAAATGTCCACTAACAATGTGAATTTTTTGTCTTCACTGGAAATAATTTTCTTCTTGGTATTAAATTGACAATATAGCTAAGCAGAAAGAACATTAAACATACCCTTAATCCATCACAGAGATAAAATTTCATCAAATTCTCGTGTCTTATTTGCTTTCTTCTTTTTTAAATCCACGTCATCATGCATGTTGATGTAAAACATGACCTCACATGATGTACAGATGTGGAACTTATTTATTCGATGGTGTTTGTACTTTCCATGTGTTTAACGTCAATTTCTTTTTATCTACTGTATTGAAAATGTATTAGGGAATACCTAGAAGAGTTCCAAGGGCTTGCAAGAAGTCAGATACCATACAGTCTTACCATCTGTATGCTCAATGTTGACAAATAGTGTGATTCCTGTCATTAAATATAAAAATAAAGTAAAATATAAGCAATTATATATTAAATATAGCACATAATGCATAATGAATTATAAAGTTATAATAGTTAGCTATATTATTAAAATATACTAATACCCATGATGAATTAGGAAGGGTTTCACATTTTAAGAACTTCTAATATCAACCCCATAAATATTTTCCTATGTAAATATAATAAAATAGCTCTTTTTTTGCTTGGCATAAACTCCCAGAATGAACCATATCCCAAGGTATGTTGCTATTATTGCAAACTTATGTTAGGGCTTGACAGACTATCCACGTGGCATCTCTTACTGTTAAAATGAGAATTTTAAAGTTATAAGTTAATCTTACTGTTATAAGAATTTTAATGCGATCATATTATTTTACAGAATATCTTTTAAAAATTATGTTGAAAAACATGCCATCCATTCCTTCTACATTACTTAATAGAGGTTTATTTTCAAGGAAATTTTCCATTCTACAGATGTATTTTTAGTTTTTGTGCATCCTCATGTAGGTCAATAATCCATCAGGTGTTGTGTATATATATATATATATATATATATATATATATATATATATATATATATATATATATATATGTTCCACATATCATTCCGTCGTAAGGGTTAAAATAGAATCAGGGAAGAGCCAGACACTCAGTAGAGTTTCATTCTGTAAGCAGCTGTCTCCTTCACCTGCTCCTCTACTTTATTCACCAACATCTTTTTATCTCCTTGGTGCCAATTAATAATTGTCTGTCTGAATCCCATGTTCTCTCATCTTCTAAATGAGAATAATAAATTAACATTTTTTTCTTAGCGTTTCAAACAGACATTGTGCATGCTCATATGTCTGAAGGTCACTTGCTGGCTAGTGATAGGGTAATGGTAACATTCTGTTGATCAGAATAGGTATATTGAAAATTGGCAGACTTATCAATCAGAGCATATTGGTTTATAGATGGGGGATACATGTAAAATTATAATTATAAATTCTATTTTTATAAGGTTTACTTTTTAACCTTTCTTTTTGATAGAGTCTCCTGTAGCTACTACTGGCCTTGAGACCCTGATCCTCTTGCCCCCAGCTGAATGGCACTTGCAAAACTGTCACAATATGATTTTGTAAGAAGATGGTGCATTAGATCTATGCATACAGATAAATGTGCTGACTTACAGATTGGATTGATAATTTAATGAGCTTGGATATGTCTGTCTATTTTACTATCATTTGTATGTGGGAGGCCACTAAAATAGGTGACTGGACATAACGGTAAGACTCTGTATTACCTTTCTCTTTACAAAATCAACTCTTAGATAAATGATTGGAAAAAAATAACATTTTAAGTATCAGAAAGTGAAAAAATAGATTTCAAGTAATGCCAGGTGGCTGAAGAATAAGGTACAGTTTTAAAGCAAAATTCTTTTTCGAGACAGCTCCTTTTGCACAGATTTGTACAGAGCCCAATAAATTCTATAGATTTTTCCTAAATATCTTCAATTAAAAGAAAATGAAAAACTAAAAACAAGAACTCCAGAGGAGACTGAATCAGCTTCTGGATCTACATAAGTCTCCAAATAAGCCAAAAGACCTTTTGCAAATGGGATTTAGACTCTCTCAAATAAAATCTAAATGCTGTCTTTGTTAGAGACATAAACAAATATCCAGATACCAAACAATAGGAAAGGATAAATTTTTACTATGCATGGGATAGGTTTGGCCTCAGGGATCTTATATCAAATATGACTGTGTTTGCATCACATTAGCAAAATTGTAGTGTTTAGAACGAACTAATACAGTAAGATGTAGCATTTCAGTTTGAAAGCTAGTGCTTTGGCTGTAGTGAGCATATGCTCAGCTGTGGACGGAGAGACCTGATGCAATTAAGAGATGTTTTTAGGTGGGAGGAGATCATTCAGCCATGTATGGCCTGTCAGATCTACCTTGGCCAGCTTTCTGTATGACAGATGCAGTTAGATTTTCCTAAGACTATTCAGCCAGCCATTAATTTGCCAACAGCCCCTCTAACAATAACTTTTAAGACCTCGGTTTGGGAGGGGATTTATAAAACCCCTTTTTAATATAGCAGAGATCTGATGTGTCACGGCCATGATATGAGCATGCCTGATATTAGATTAAGACCAGTGGCTTTTCACCAGGGTGGCACAGATTGGCCTTGAAAATAATGGTAGGAATTGGTACCTAGGGGACTCGGGTACAAATTAAACCCATATTTTAATCTTAATTATATCTACTTAGATAAGCAGATGTAGAGAAATACAGCTCCTTAAAATAAGGGCAGACTGCCTCCTTTCAGAGTAAACAGTTCATTCATCAGTGGTGTACCCTCGGTGACAGTAATTTTATTTTATATTTTCTATGTTGGAGGTGGGAGGTGAGGAAGCAGGTGTGTCTTTACTAGGAAAGTGGAGCTTTGAGACATCAAGTCATTTACTGCAGGCACAATTTGATTCTACTGATAGGCGCTCCCTGGTCCATTCTTTTTCCTTTTCTTCATTTCTCTTCAGGTCAGAGGCTGGCAACATAATTAAAATTTGAATTATTTATGAAGAGCCATTAAAGTGGGTGGCTCGTGGTGGATTAGTCAGAGACTGCAGAGCTGACACCAAACTGCATTTCTTTCACTCTCACAGTGAAGGATGCGCACCTCAATTCTGGGCTTTTAAAATCAGCATATCTAATTATTACAGCCTTAAATAGAAAATTGTATAAAACACTGTAACCTTTTATGTTGAGAAAAAATGTGCGTATCTATAATAATACAGTTCAAAGTGAGATCTCTTTTGTCAATAGTTCATAAATATTGAATAGTAATATAATTACCAAGGGGTATAATTTTTGTAGACTTATGAAGATGTGGTTATCAACACACCCATGGGTATCATTAAGTGTGCATTTTCTATTTGGACAGGGACATTGAAACTGTTCTGAAACATCTGTCACCACCACGAGATGCCGGGAAGCAAAAGAAATGGAAATGGGTGTCTGTTTTGTGAGAAATACCAGAGTCTGTCAACATGAACACCATTTTTTTTTCAGTCTGCCAATTAGAATGAGCTGAATGGACCAAACACAGTATTGAAAACAGTGAGAGCCTGTATAATAATGCTCTGCTAGAACATCCTCCACATTTTCAGAAGAACACAAAAGAGACATTATCCCCATGGTAGTGGTGGTGGTGGGGTGGGGGAATAGCATACTATCACACTTCTGGGGAATGATCAGGAAAGAGTTTCTGTTTTCCACACCCATGGAAGGGTGTGTTCCTGTCATTGATTGGCATATCAAACACATTGTTACATTCCTTGAATCTCTCTTCTCTCCCTGAAAGTATGATGGCTAGAGGATATGCTAATGCTCAAACTGAGAATGATAAATATACCACACATTTAATTTTATTTCTAATCCAAATGTTTGCAGATACCACCGATCATATGTGGCAATACTGTCTTCCTAATGTATTCTTTTCAATTTTCATTTCTAGTTTCCCCCTTAGCTCTGTGAATAGGATCAAACTCATGTACATTGTTTTGTAAAAACTATGCTTATGAGAGAGGAAAATTTTGTTTGTTTGTTTTGTTTTATTTTGTTTTTAGAGCTGTTGGACATGCTTTGAAAATAACCCTACTCAATTTTAATCATCTGAGTTGAGGCTACAGTTGTACCTGAAACCCAGTGCTCAAGGCATGGTTGTCCAACATGACAACACTTTGCAGGCAAGAAAATAAAAGATTGTAACTAGCCCACTGTCTTTGCTTTCATATTTGATAGTTCTCATCCACTCAGGAGGATTTTACATGAGAATCAGTGAGCTTTGCAAAGAAAATTAACACTGACAATAGCAACAAAAAATACCCAGCATCCACAGCACTGTTCTTTCTCATCTGTGGGCATCTTATGCCTTTCTTGGTTTATATAATAGACAGCAGTGCCTTACACTCCCATTAGAAATGGGTGTTAACCTCACACCACCTCAGTTTGCAAAGAGAACTACAGGTGATTGAAATGTCTGCCTCTTTTAAAATATAGAAACTGGGCTATCAGTATCAAAATATAGTTGGCTCAAAAATGTCCATTTACGATACAAATTTTAAATCTGATTTTGATATTAGTTCTTCCTCACAACATGCTTATGATCCGTATAACATCATGGCTGAATTGAAGTGACTCAGTTGAACACTATAGTTTATACAGATGCAGTGATTCCTTGATATGATTTCAGGAACAACTGGTAATCCAATGGTCTTTACCAATATTTGTCCTTTACTTGAGAAATACCTGAAAGGTGTGAGGAAGAGGTATGAATTGGAAGAGAAACCAACAGCTTATAATTTAGATCGATTTCAATTATACTTGACTTTGTAAAAAAAAAGATTTTTTTAACGGAAAAGAACATAGAATGAGAGACCATATCTAAGATTTTTAGACACATGTACACATATTGACAAGACGAGAGTTCATGATACAGTGCAATTTACCAGCGTGTGTTATCATACATCCACTCTCTGTCATATGCTACAAATAAAGTAGTCCAATCAGCTCTATAAACTCAATAAATGTTGGACACAAAAAAATATGATGAGGTCCTACATTATAAACTTATTTAGTATGTTCCCTCATATAAACAATATCATTTAGAAATATTCTTTGGACATACTTTTGGGAAATCCTTGTGTAATTATTCAATAGTAGGTGTTTCAATTGTAACCACTAGAACAAAATGGCTTTCTAGCAAGTGAGTAACCCTAGGCAAGTTATATAACTTATTTGAAACCCAAGTTTTTAATTTGTCATCAGATGCTTATGTCAAGCATAGAAGAATGCATAAAATATGTAAAACTCTTAGTGAAGTCTTATAATATGGCCCTTTGATAACACATCGAAGATACTCATATCTTTAAGCATGATTCCTATTCTCTTAGGACTCACTTCTTGTAATTTGCTCTTGCTTGTATTATATTTGTATTATCTCAAGAATGTCTTAGTTTCTGATAATAAATATTTCTTGCATTTGACACTGAGATTTCTTTTCACATTTTGAAAAAAATCATTATGTGTTCTCTGGTTACATAAGAACCACCTACTTCCTTTAGCAAGCTCTCACCTTCTTAGTGTTTTACAACTGCCCAAGACAATCCCATCAGCTGGGGAAGACATGAAAGACATGATTCTGAGAAACATTGTAGCTACAAACCATAAGGGTATCCATGCTGTGATCACGTCAATTTTCTAGAAAACCACAATCTTCAAAGCAAACAGAACGATTAAGTGTGTTGCAGATGGTCATGTAGGAGGAAACTGCTGGAATCAGCAGTCAAGTCAAACCTAAGGGTGAGGCCTGAGTCTATAGCAGTAGTATTGTAGTTCAGACTGTTTGAAGGTTCTGTGCCCTTTCCACCTGCATAAACCTTGACTCAGCTAAGCCTGATGTCTTAGTTTGTCTGTTTTTTAATCATCCCAACCTCCAAAGATGGTTGTGATTATGTCTTCTTACATTTTTCCAGTATTATTTAGGAAAGGAAGTACTTGATTAAAGCAGTCTAGTAATCACTTTATTCTGTTCCACAGGGAGTGCAAAGTTACCAGCTGATTGGGTCCCAGGTTTCTGGTGTTCTTGTTTCAGTTAGCTCTTTGTGAAAAGGAACCACTTTTAGTTTGTATCTGTTATTGCCATTGTAAAGTACTACAAATATCCTCAACTTTGTGGCAGTCAAAGTACATGTGTATACAAATGTCCCTTTGAGCTCCACATCTTAAAGAACATAATAGCTTTAGCCCTCAGTGTGCCTGTTTATGGGGAAGCGCCAAAGGTAGCCAACAATCAAGTCTTGAGACTATAGTTATAAGCTACAGAAGAAAACTCAGGTTAGACTTGTCACCTGAATAATTCATACTCAAGTTTAGGGTTGTGATCTTAATAATAACTCTATTGTGTACTGTAAATATATCACAGAAATATGAGTTGGGGGTATAATCCCAACTTTAGATAAGATATTAGCATGTATTAATACCTATAAAACAACATTGAAGTTTATACACCTTAAAGGTTGAAATGAAGTATCAACTTCTTACCACCTAAACTGACTAGGTTAAAGTTGTTTCTTGGATTTAGAATGATTCCCAGGACCATGGATATGGGGAGAATATATGCGAAGTAAGTCTCATACATGCATTAAAGTGACCTCATGTAATCCTGTATAATAATAACTTTTAAAAAATCCATTTAAAAATCAATGAAGAAAATGGCCGTCTTAAAAGGAGCCATTTTACTCAAGGATCTTTGTCTGTCTATCTACTTATCTGTCAAATATATCATCTTTTATATATACATCAGTTATTGTTTGTCTATCAATCACTCTGTATCCCACTGTTTATTGGGAAGCACAAGCAACTTTATTTTCTAACAATTCTAAGAAATGACAATCACATTGGATTCTGCATTGTGGTACGTGTGATGCAGGAGGTTTGGGTGGGGGCCAGGTTTGTCATCACTGCTGAGTGAGCATGTAAGAGGACTGTCTTGCTGATATGTTGCTGCCATTTGTAACTACTTATTGTGACACTACAGGTTTTAATCTGCGAATTTATAGTGAGAGCATTGGTGGTTGTGAGCCATGAGCTTTAGTTTCATAAACTCACTGACCCTGTAAAGTCTCTGGAAAGCCAGAATGGACTTGGTTGGCCCCCAGAAGCGAGCCAGAAGAGAAACTCTTGAAAGTGACGTGTAAGACTGTCTAAGGAACCAGACAGTCTTCCCTGGTTCCATTGGCCAGAAACTTTTAAATTTGACCAAACTTTGTAGAAGCATCAGTACTCCTCCCTCTCCCTGGGCATGAGGATTGAGGGGAAAGGGAGAGAAGACTTTGGGGTATATGCATGTGCCTTAGCATGATGAAGGTGATTTCATTTACTTCAGAAAAACAGAGTGCTGAATTCCCTGGTCTTTCAGCTCTAGTTTATCTACATCCATTTTTGACCCAGTCTCAGAAACTATGTCTTTTCTCTGGCAAGAAGCATAACGGCTCTGCCTGCTCTCCGCAGCACCTGTTTCTCCTTCAGCATGTGGCTCTGCCTTCCCAGCTGTTAATGCTGTTCTTTATTTTTAACCTTCCATTTTGCTGACTCTTACTCCCTGCTCTTGAGCTTTTAAGTGCTGCAATCTCATCTTTGTAAAAAAAGAAAAAAGAAACATACAAATAAATGTTCCTCAATTCAACAATTCTCTTTAGTATGTTTTTCCTTTTCCTCCTCCTCCTCCTCCTCCTCCTCCTCCTCCTCCTCCTCTTATTCCTTCCTCATTTTTCTTTACTGCATAGTGAAGCATGTGTCAGAGTATCCAGCATTTGCTCAGGCCAGTATAGTTTTAAAAAATATCTAAGCCAGTTCGGATTACCAGCAGTTATCCTATCTGACCAACAATTTCAGCAAAGGAAAAATAATGTAACAACATAAAGGGCACATTTATGATTTTTCCCCTTCACTTTCTGTTTTAGAGTTTGTGCCCAGTTGTAGAATGCTACTCAACTCCTCCATTTTTCTTTTGTCTGCTGTAATCTCATTGTGTAGACTGGGAGTGCCTGGGTTCACATTGCAGGCACCACCGTTCTGGCTTTGAATCAAAACAAGCAGTGCCGATTTAATTCAGAGGATTGAATTGCCAGTTGTAAATGGAAATCAAGACGCATATGCGTTTTCTCTATAAATAGATGACTGGCATTGAGTGTGTGTTTTCAGTGTCAAGACAGGGGTAATGTATATGATTGGTGGTGAAAATATATACTGCTGTGGGCGTGGCGCCAGAACCCTGTCTGAGGTCCTTGCCAATTCCTTTCGAGGAGCCGAGCCTTCCGAAGCTGCCTTGCTCAGCTGAAATGGCTTCTGTGAGCTACCACCCCGGAGTCTCCCAATAGTGAGAAATGAACTGCTCCCTTGCTTGAGACTCAGAGGCTTTATTGTTGCTTATAATGTAAAATATTATATTATACAATGCAACACATAAAACACTGGGGTGACAGTATAATATGGTCCAGACAGTACTGGTAGTAAAATAAAAATTATTCTACACTGTAATAATTCAGGCTAGGTTCATTGTACAACCTCATCATTGGTTTGCTAATGACATATCAGCAGTACTATGGATAAGATATTTACACTTAAGACTTGTGATAATATACATTATTCTATGAGGTGATTACACAGTCAGAGCACATACCAAAAAGTTATTCTTTTATACAATATATCATATTTTAAATTTTTTACTTCACATTTTAAATTATTTTGCTTCTGTACTTTTGTCAAATAGTATTGTTGTAGGATCTGTTAATGAATGTGAGATTAAGGACTTTTGGTTTTAGGTTTTAGTATAAAATGTCAGACTTTCTAATGAGGCTAATAAACTAATCATAAAATATCGCCTCAAAGTATGACAATAATATACAAAGTTGCCATCAAGAAACCCACTCCCTTGCATGTTGAACTTGGAAAAAGTAATAGAATAATAGTTCACAAGGGCATGGTGGCGCATGCCTTTAATCCCAAGACTTGGGAGGCAGAGGCAGGCAGATCCCTGAGTTCAAGTCAGCTTAGTTTACGTAATGAGTTCTGTGTAGGTAGGGCTACACAGAGAAACCCTGTCTCAAAAAAAACAACCACCAATCAACCAAATAAATATAGAGCACCTATACCCCCAGTCTTTGATGCATGAACTATATGCTGAAATATCAGTACTTGTCTATATTTTCTTAAAATGGTCTTATTACTTTAGTGTGTGTGTGTGTCTGTACACGTGTGCGCGTGCACACACGCGCGCCTGTGCTCATGTGTGCATGCAACTACCCCAAATTGTTTTCTGCCTCCACAATGCATGTACAGAAAGCAGAGGACAACTTGGCAATACGTTTTCTCCATCTGGTGTGTGTTCCCTGGAGACTCAGATCATCAGGCTCGAGAGTAGGCAACTTTACACACTTCTACGGTCATTTCCCTGTATCTGCCACTGGCATACACAACGACTGCCTGCCCTGTGTAGTGAGCTCTGCTTTATGATTAAGCTTACTGTGATCTTTTCTACAGTTTATTTGATTCTAACAGTGAATTGCATGAGGCAAGAATAAATCCATGAATTCATGTATACATCTTAGCAGTAACTATCAGCTAAAGTTGAAACATTCTATGACCGCTTGCAAAACTGAGATACTTATACACACAGGGATGTATACACTGGAGCAGCAAGGTACTAAATCTAGTTATTCAGTCCCAACATAAAAGCAGCAAATCGAAGGGCTGGTTGATCACTAATTCATTAAGGCAGGCTGTGGAGAGAGTAGTGGCTCTAAGAGCTTTTGCTCTAGGAAAGCTCTTTTGCCTTTGGTTTAAGTTTTGATTGCCCTTGAAGAACCTTCCCTACCATTTGTCTGTTCAATTTGTTTAATTGTTTGGTTCATCTAAAGCCCTTGTTCTAAATATATACATAGAAACACTTTGTAAACTTTAAAAAAAATTATCATTCTAAGTCATTCTACATGTGGGGAGATTACAGGGGTAAAGCCATCTGTAGTAATCGAGTAAATTAATTTTCTCAAAAATAATTGATGGTTCTGTAGAGTAAGTATTGTGAACCAGTTGGCTTTTCTCTTGATGTGAAATACTTATTGAAAATCTTCTGGAATAAGCTCTATTGTCTGGAGACCTGTGGCTTTTTCTCCCCAGAGCTGGGATCACAGGCCATCTGCCACTCCGTCTGCCTTTTTTATGGTGTCAGCACTCCAACTCTGGTCTTCAAGCTTACACAGCAAGCATTTTATCCACTGTAGCATCTACTGAGCCCACGAAGAGACTTGCTCCAAACAGAACATGAAGTAATTGCCCCTGAGAGGGCTGGATTTTGTATATGGAAAGGAATGTCGGTAGGATAAGATGGGATGGAAGAATTAGGGAAAAGCCAGGCTAAGGAGATCTACAGATCAGCAAGCTTGGCTTCTTTCAAATGTCAACAACTGGTATTCGAACCTGAGAGATGAGTTGCCCCCAAGGATACTGCTGAATGCAGAACGCAGAGCTGAAAGCCTGGCTCTGGACTGAAGAAAATTAAGCACAGTCTAAGTCATCTGTGAAATCTTCTCAGCTAGTTCTTGTCACAATCCTGACCTTTACACCTTTCCCCAGTGTTATGGAAGAGAAAACTATGCCATAAACAGTCTATATTTATATGTATACATATGTATGCATGCATATATGTATACATGTATAAATATGTATACATGCATATATGCATGAAGAGTATTATACAGAATCCTCTGCTTCCAGTAATTATTGCTTCAAAGCATGTGACTGGTTCTATCAGGCTAACTCTGATAGTAACACATTTATTTAGACAGAGTGACCACAAGACCCAAAAATTTATTTGTATTTTAATGGTAGGGCTTACTTGTCATCTTCCTCCCCTTAAGAGTTTCTTCTAAAAAGACAAAGATTAGGCAAAGAAACCAGAGTTATATCTAGAATCAACTAGTGGTAGGTTGGGCTTGGGGTATTATGCCTTGAGTCTCAACACTTGGGAGACTGAGACCCAAGGAGCACTATGTGTTCTGTGCTTATATGAGCTACAGTTTCAGTTCATATCTCAGAAAATATAAAATAAAATAAAATAGTCTCTTGGAGAGAGTGGATGGTAAAGAACATCATTCTGTTTAGCGGTAGAGTCAGAATACAGTATTCTGAATTGCATGTCGTATGATTAAATAGATGCAATTTCTATTTGTCTATTTCTAATAAAGCTGGGAGGAACAGAAATAATGATGCAATGTTCATAAATCCTAAAAGAAAAAAAAGCAGACCAATAGAAGTTATATAAAAATGAGCATGCTTTTATGGATTTTTTCACAACATTGGCACCATAGGATATTGTCTTTTTCTTATTGTTAACATTTGTAGAAAAAAACATAATACTGTATGTAGTTTGCTGGCATTATATATAGTCTTGTAAGGAAATAATAATAATAATAATAACCAAATGAAATTACATAGATGAAATGGGGTAAGAGTAAGAAGAAGATATGGCCTTTTAAAGCTGCAAAAATAATTCACTCTTTAGTGTTTCCTTACATAATATATTCTAAAGGAAAAATGCAGGTGTTAGTTCCTGCTGATGACACAGAATAAAGGTTAGATGTTTTGCCTGTTGAAGGAATTTACTTTTAAAATATTGTTTTGTGGTTAAGTAAGAGTACACATAGACTCGAGGAATGGGGGAAACAATTCATCCAACCCAGTTGTTGTGGAAAATGTGTTTTTCTCTTCCCAAACTAAAACTCTACAACGTAAACATATTTTGATGGTATGTTTTGTAGCCATATGCGAAGAAGCTAGAATGAAGGCTAAATGTCTCTGGGGAAATCTGCCCTAAAAACTTGCAAACTTCTAGATAACAAATCCCAAGGATACTTTATGTCTACTAAATAATGTGATAAAAGTACATTAATTGGACAATAAAATTTGCTACCTGAAAACCTCATAAGGCTTTCACATTGAATCCCGTCAGTCAGTAACGTGATGACGTTTCTTTCATAAGCAGATATTTTTATGTCTTTTCAGGCCCTTTTTGTTTTCTTATGTGCTGAATTCCGTGTTTGTAGAAGTCATTACTATTATGAAATCCTCTTCCATAGCCAACTGTGTTCATCATGATGTCTTTCACCAAAGCTTCCCAATTCCCGGAAACAGGTACCACTGCCTTCCTTGTTTCTCTCTTACGAGGATTCCCTTTTAGGCAAGTGGAAGGGTCTTGCTATAACTCTCTCTTGGCTTTTCTGATACGTGCTTGCTGTTGTCCTCTTGCTTTAGCTTTTTACAGTCTTGTGGATTAATTTCCCACACAATCGCCAGTCATCTTTCCCCATTCAAAAGAAGATTTCATCTCTACCCCACATTCCATTCCCTTTGTTGTGATAACCAAATTATTTTTGAAAGCTGGAGTCTGCGTTAGGGCTTGACTCTTTCTCCAGACATTTGCTCCCACTTCAGTCTCCGGAATGCCTACATTGTGAACACTTTGAACACATTTACTCCTCAGCTGGTTGTTATTCTATCCTCAAATCTGATCTTTCTCCACAAAAACCTTCCTAGAGTTAAACTCCCTAGTCTGTTTTCCACCCTGTGTCTCCTGGGCTTATAATTTGTATCTGGGATAAGCATTTGCTCCTTTTGCTTAAACAGTTTATTTCTTACCACACTACAGTGACATTTTCTAGTGTTGTCATGTCCATTGCTTTGTAACTCTGTCTCCATGAATGACAGTCATGGTCAGAGGTAAATATATATACTTACTGAATGAGGATGAAGCATTTTCAATTGAGATAGGAAAAATGGATGGATAAGGCCAGGCAACCACTTTAATTTTCAAATCTTGATTTCAGTGTTTCTCAGCTGATACAAACAGCGAATAATTTGTCTCCTCTCTGCTTTGCTCTCCTGAATGGAAAAGTGGGTCGTATAAAAGTAACCATACCACAGAATGGCTGTGAGGACTCTATGAAGCAGTTTTTAAGATGCTTGACATATCATCTTTGCTCAAACTAATTTTGTTTGTTATTGCAAAGGGAAAGGCTTATCAAAATTCTCATGTAGTTTGCCTTTCCCAAAGAACACCTACATTCTCATTTAGAGCAAATAAGAACTGAGTAAGATGTGTCTGGAGAACAGTCACTGCTGACAAATAAAAATTGAAAGACAGTTAAATCCAGGTCATGGGAAGTGGGTGACTCACAAAGGGATATAGTGATGACTTTGTAGGCGTCTTACTTCCCATATCCTTTGTAGTTCTACAGATAACCGTTTTTCCTTTTTTTGACAAAAGAATCTGAACAGCCATGCTTGGGGAGCTGAGATTGGCATCCTACAGTCACAGCTTTGTATCCTCTCTTGGTCCCCTTCTGAGTTGTAGAATTGCTCACGAATAGTCCTTTCGGACTTGGAGTTATCATGAATCTTATGCATGGCATGTAAGAAGCAGGGAAATGTCTTTAGTGTGTGCCTCTGAGAGTAAAAGGAACAGAAAGCATAGCAGTGAAAAATCACTTGAATATTTCAGAAAGGCAATGGAATATACTCCTCACATAACTCACATAAACCTTTTTTCCATACTAACAGTCTCGTGGTTTAATGGGATGCTTGCTTTACATGGAACTGATCTAGCTGTCCCATCACATCGATTTCACATTATACCTTCTTTCTTAATTACTTTTCTATTGCAGTGGTAAGGGACCATGGCCACAGCAATTCATAAAGAAAGTCTTTAATTTGGGGCTCAGGTTTGAGACAATTACAGTCCTTCATGATCATGGCGGTGGGATGGAGAGGTTCGTGGCAGCAGGCAGGCATGGTTGGTACCAGAGCAGTAGCTGAGAGATTTCTTCTCAATCTGGAGACAGCTAATGGGGAGCGGCTTAGGCTCCTGAAACCTTAAAGTGTGCCCCCAGTGCTACACAGCTCCTGGCAAAACACCACACCTCCTAATCCTTCCCAAACAGTTCTACCACCTGGGAGACAAGTATTCATATACATGCTATATGAACCTATGGGAAGCAATGCAATAAAATGTATAATTAATACCACTGGCCCTATGTATACCACATAATATATTAAAGTTAAAATAATATTCTCCAGGATTTATCAGTAGTAAATTGTGAATATTCTTTCATGGTATTTAAGAGGAAAGTACCTTAAAAATAATTCACAAGGTCAGCTGTCTTCTGTTTATCTTTCTTCACTTGATATTAGAAAGCTACGCACAAAGACAGAGAAATTACAGGTTGAGACAGATTTTGCTGGTCGCATATTAATCATTCATCTCTCTACTCTGACAATCCCAAGCTCTCATATTGAAAGAATTGTGAGGTTTATATAGGCTTAGAAACATCAGTCTAGACCCAGCTTCAAAGATAAGTTTTGATTATTCTAAGCCAACTTGAATTGGGAGTGGAGATAAAGTCTGTGTAAACCAATCAACATAGGACCTGGTCCCAATGGTAGAGACTGAAGCAAGTGTATCTGATAGTTGTATTCAGAAACTGAGGAATGGTAATGACTATAAGAATATGGCACGATAGCATGGGATGGTCAGCAAGGACAGCATTGTTTTAGTTCCAGCCATTTATAATTATGATGTCAGCAAAGGTGAATACATAATACATTATGTATTAAAGAAAATGACAAACGCAGAGAAGGTCTTCCAAGAAAATGACTTTTCTTTCTTTAGCAAAGTGGTATGTTCCATGTGCTGGCTCTCTCCTAGCTTTTTAGCCCCATCTCCTGTCTGCTGTCTGGATTCATCCTTGTAAAGAATCCCATGATCATCTCAATGGTTCATCTATAGCATATTCTCTTTATCTACAAATCTATGTCCTAGAGCCATTTGTTTAGTTAATAACTAACTGTCATGTATGTACTCCAATTCAACTTGAAAGTTTTCTCCTCTCCCTCCTTGGGCCCCTCCTCCTCCTCAATTTGCCATCTCTTTTTTTCCATGGTTCCTTCTCCTCTCCTCCTCTTTTTGAACTAGGAATGAAACACGGTGACTTTTGGTGTTAAATAGGCATTCCATTATATAGATGCACCCCAGCTCTGGGTTACTTGTCTTCTTGAGGTATTTCTTACTATTTTTTGTTGCCTTGTACTTAACAGTGTTTGCTTCTTCCCATAGCACCTTGGGAAAGTCATTCATGTTGAATGTTAAATGGAGAACCACACCCCCATCCCCTGCTAACCCCTGGCTCTCATAGAAGCATCTTCAGAGCATGTAATTGCCTATTTGTAAAAATAATGTGATAGCACTGTATTATTGTTCTGACTGTGACCTTCATGAGGTTTTATGAATGAGCTACAACTGCTTTGGATGCTAGACCGAATGTAACAAACTGACAAAAATATCTCAGATGCAAACAAAACAAAACAAAAAAGCCAAATATTGCTAACTTGATGTCTCAATGTTACCTGCAATTATTGTAAAATAAGCCACAGTGTTAGATGCAAAAAGAACTGGGTTCTAATATTATTTTACATTTTCATATTTATCAAGATCCTGTTTTAAATGCTTATGTGAGACAAAGCCTTTGAAGATCAAAAGTCAGGTTCAAATAAGGTCAACCTGGATTCACATGCTGTGGAGACAGGGAAGCATCTCAGCTCAGTAGGTGCCTGGGATTTAATATTACCTGTTTTTCTTCAGTTGAAGAAAAATTTTGACAACTTTCTTTTGGAAGGGAATTTTTACAAAACTAATTCCAATTTTCTAAACTTGTGCTTATGTGTTTCTGAATGATTTTGAATGCCCACATTTTCCCAGAAATTTAAGTATCATTTGGATTAACAAAATCTGTATTCTCATTTGTTTGACAATATGTAGCATTCAGGTATTGTATTGCTAGAATTTTCTTATGTCTGTAGGAACACCAAACTGAAATGTTCTGTTCCCCTTGGAAGTCATTAAAGGTGAATTTTAAATGTGTCCCAGACTTCTGTGAGAGTAAAGAATTATCCAGGGGTTTATGTAAGACAAAAACAAATTATGCAGTAGTCCAGGGTGGAGCAGGCTCTAAGCCCCAGAGAGTTCTGAGAATCTTACCTGCCCTGGGAAGACATATGCGTTCTGGAATATTTGAGCAAGCCAGTAATCATTTGTGCTGTGAAATGCTAATGTTGTAAGGCTTGGGAAAGCAGGGAGCACGGTGGACTGCTGTGCAGTCAACATGGTGTATTTCCTGGTTGGAGTTCCTTCTGGATCATGATTTTTAGTCAATATGCTGAAGAATATATCATTCTTTCTTAGAAAATTAGTTCTACTGAAACCAAGGGAAGTAATGAATAAATGAATGAATGGCTTTTGCTTTCTGCATTACAGATGACTTTTAGAGTTAGCTTTGCACTGGAGTGTTTGTTGGGGAATGTGACTCAGGAGTTTGAAGACAGGCATGAACTCTTAGCAAGGTTGCTAGATGGCTGGGCCTATGAGGCTTTGCTGTCATCATGAAAAAAGGAAATTCAGTGAGATTCAGCATTCAATGACAGGCATGTTTTCATGCCAGTGGATTTGAAACCCAAGGACTTCAAATTTTGACACTGTGCTTGACTAGTTTACGATAATAAAACATACATTTAAGAGTGAAATTGTGTTAGCTGAAGAGACCCACAAGCAGCTGGCTGCTCCCTCTGGGAACCCAGATTAGGTACAAACCACTCCAAATGCCTGTTTTCACAGAGAGATCCTTTATCAAGTGGGGAAGTGAAGTACAGTGGGTACTTTCTGATCTAGGCAGGAAACGCCTGACCTTGCAGGTGTGAATTTTAAGAGGGGGAAAAAAACCCAGGGAGGTCTGTATGTGTTAGATCAGGTGAGGTGCCATGCTTTGATCAAGCATGCTGATTAGAGCAGCTCAAAGTGAGTTTTACCTTGGTGATCAGCCTTAGAAAAGTGTCCAAATAAGGGAATGGACATTGGTGGCTTGGTTTGGGATGTAATCATTGGTTTACAGGTAGAGGGAAGAGAAGACCATATGCCAGGGCCATGTTTACCATGTGTCTCTGCCTGCTAGAGGCCTTCGTTAGCCGTGTGGTCACCTAGCTATTCTCTGTGCCTCTAAATATGAAGCCCTTTTCTCTGCTAAAGGAAAACGTAAAGAAAAAGAACTGGAGGATAAGATTTGCTTCCTGGTTTGTTTTTGAGTGCACATGTCGCAGCCCCTGTAGAGGGAAGGGGATACTGTGAGCCTTGAAGTCTTACACTCAGCCAAGGTCACTTCCTAAGAGACAAGAAAGGGAAGGGAATGGCTGTGGGACTTAGAGGCTTGAAGGAATCAAGTGATAGTAACAGTCTGTATAAAACATGGACGTTTAGGTATCACTGATCCCTGAGAATAATCACAAGCATAAAACGAAGGTCAATGTTTGAAGATTTTTAAACGTTTATTTTACCTGAGGTCAGACTAAACCATCTAAACTGTTGCTGCCAGGAAATGGTAGCAACAGGAAGTGGTTTGTAATTGGGAAAATCTCCAATGGATAATGGATTCCTAAATAGTAAAGTAATACTATATAACATTTTAAAGATTTTCCTGGAAATACACGAAAGTATTAAACAAAGTCTGGACTGAAGGCATACGTTTTAACAATTGAAAGTATGTTTTGTATACATTATATTTTGTTCTTTCTAAATTGTGCAGTTTGCATTTCTGATAATTACTACAGGTGAAGTATACCAGTCTCCGACTCCTGTTCAGTGTTTTTCTGTACACACCCCACTGTATGTGGTTGTACATATTGCTGGGGCTTTCCACACTCTGCTGTGCTTTGTATATAACAAGCCCACTGCCCTCAGTAGCGCCCACTATAGGGAGGTAGAATAATTGCCCCTTCAGAGCTTCTCTGCTTCTTAAAATCTAAGAAAATTGTGCTGCGTTTATTTATATCATTGGTGGAAATAAAATTTAATCAACTTTTGAAAAAGCAGAAAAGAAAGTCAGTACTAAGATACTACTAAGTTTTCTACTTTATTCCCCTAGCCCCCAATGTAGAAAGCAGTAAAGATCAAAGCTTTTGCCCATGTATTATCCTTATGCTTTTAATGGAATGAACAGTCTCATTAGAATTCTTTGCACCTGTAGAATATATTTAAATCACACATTTAAAAATTCTATAATTAGTTGTGTTTATGTTTGAGTTCAAGTTGAAAGGTCAGGACTGTTAAGAGATTTTAGAACAGGCTTTTGAATGGATTCAGGGACCTGAACTTTGGATGTTTTTTTATCACAGAACTTTAGGGCATAAAATATCAGGCTGTCAATACTTGCACTGATCACTGAACCCAAAACAAATTTGCTGAAACAATGTGGTTATGACTCTGGAAGTCACACTTTTAAGCTGCTCATGGAATACTATTCTGCTTCCTCCTATAGCAAGTAATCATATTCAATGAATATATGTTGCCTTTACCTATAGTAAAGTCATGTTTGTAAGTTATTAGTTTCTTAATTAGCATTATAGTTTCATTAGTCATATTTCTGTATGTCTGAGTATTTAAGTTTCTCTGAGATTTCTCTTTAGCTGCATGTTGTCTCCAGTTTCTCTAAGTTATTTTTTTTCCTTTTTTCAGATTCATAAAAGTTAAATACCTGAGACTCAAGGAAGTCTTTTTTTTTTTTACATTTTTTATTCGATATAATTTATTTACATTTCAAATGATTTCCCCTTTTCTAGCCCCCCCCACTCCCCGAAAGTCCCGTAAGCCCCCTTCTCTTCCCCTGTCCTCCCTCCCACCCCTTCCCACTTCCCCGTTCTGGTTTTGCCGAATACTGTTTCACTGAGTCTTTCCAGAACCAGGGACCACTCCTGCTTTCTTCTTGTATCTCATTTGATGTGTGGATTATGTTTTGGGTATTCCAGTTTTCTAGGTTAATAACCACTTATTAGTGAGTGCATACCATGATTCACCTTTTGAGTCTGGGTTACCTCACTTAGTATGATGTTCTCTAGCTCCATCCATTTGCCTAAGAATTTCATGAATTCATTGTTTCTAATGGCTGAATAGTACTCCATTGTGTAGATATACCACATTTTTTGCATCCACTCTTCTGTTGAGGGATACCTGGGTTCTTTCCAGCATCTGGCAATTATAAATAGGGCTGCTATGAACATAGTAGAGCATGTATCCTTATTACATGGTGGGGAATCCTCTGGGTATATGCCCAGGAGTGGTATAGCAGGATCTTCTGGAAGTGAGGTGCCCAGTTTTCGGAGGAACCGCCAGAATGCTTTCCAGAGTGGTTGTACCAATTTGCAACCCCACCAGCAGTGGAAGAGTGTTCCTCTTTCTCCGCACCCTCTCCAACACCTGCTGTCTCCTGAATTTTTAATCTTAGCCATTCTGACTGGTGTAAGATGAAATCTTAGGGTTGTTTTGATCTCAAGGAAGTCTTATGGGGCGGAGGAGGTAGACTGGGACAATATTAGGCCTTAGTTTTAGCAAATGTATATGCACATTTTCTTATGCTCAGTACTCTTTACAAATATCAAGTTAATAAGTGATATATCACTGGTTCAATTTCTGCTACCTACCCACATTGAGACCTTGCATAAAAGAATGCAAAGAAGTGTGGCCCAGAAAAAACACATGGAAGTGGTTCACAGTGTCCTTGCAAAGACCAAGTAATCTGAGGACATCACAGTAGACTTTTTACAAATTATTACTATTGATTTAAGAAGTAAGAGGGTACTTCAAATATCCCTGTTATTAATTATTTGATTCTTAGGAATGTTTTTCTGTATATGTCCTTCTTTCTCCTGCCATCATAAACATTTTATATTGTTCTTTTTCTTTCTTGTATAATTTCTTTTGACTATTATTTTGCCTTATGCTAAGCTGTTGGGTCCTAGTGTTTCCTAGAGCACAGGGTGATAAGCATGTCTCCCTGTCAGACATCATTGCCTGATCAACTGAAACACTCTTCAGCACTGTTCAGTTCCCTGGGAAACCAGTGAACCTTAGCTTACATATTCAGTCTGTAAATATAAAATGCCTGCAAAGAACATTTAAAATGTGATTTTTGATTAATAGTATTGAATTTCTTTTTTTTCCATCAGGAAAAAAGGTATTTCCATCTTTCTTTTGTTGAATGGATTTCATATTTATACTTCCTTGGTGAATCCAAAGATTTGTGGGTAAATTTGGATGTTGTGTCTTATACATCATGAAAGATTTGAACTTCAAGCTCACTAAAATCCTTGTAAATGAATATGAATAAAACTGTCATTTATCCATTGAGGTGGATATGCCAATTTTAATAAAAAGAGTCCATATTATTTTTATGAAATGTCTTCCCATTGGAAGGCAGTACCTTTGAAAATATACTAAAGCTCCACAAATGAGCTCATTAGTGTGCACATTAATTAATGAGTAAAATCTCTTCCCCTCTCATTCAAAGATACAAACTAAAGCGAAGTTTGAGAAGATTTCTTCCTCTAAATTAGTGTGTTAGCACAGCAATGTTTGCATACTGGAAAATTCTTCAGAGCCTGTGTTCTTGTTCCCTTTTCATAGCCATTATGAGATCTCGCCAACTTTGAAAATGGAAATTTTGACCTTTAAATACAAGAATCATCAACCATTTTTAAAAATTCAAAAGCCAGAGTTAGGTGTAAATGATTCTGTTATGCCTCTGATCCGGGCTGTCTGGGATGAAGGCAGGAACCTGGGATTGTTACCCTGTGCATCCTCTGCTGCACTAGTGTGTGTGGTGTGAGAGTGGGAAGTCTTTCTGATGCTTAACCTGCCTGCCCCTTAAGAGAGAGCAAGAGAACCTTTTTAATGTTTTGTTTTGCAGAGATTAAATGACATCAGCATTCTAACTTGTTAGGCAAGCTTTGTATTGTAGGGGTTATTTTCAGGAGTGTATGCTTCCAGTGCCGGTGGTCCATCCTATTAAATATATACTATTCACACGGTCATACTGGCACTATAAATTGAAATTAATTCCACATACGTTAAGGCTAAGCATTAACCTTCCTGACCCCCATCAGACTTCTCTCGCATCTTTACCTAGAAGTCTAGAATGATTGGATTCGTCTTGGGGAGCTGGAGTTGTGTGTTGTGGATAGATCTTTTGGGACCTTCTTTGTCATGAATCTGCAAAGTGATCCCACAGGCTGGGAGGGAATATTCCCAAAAGGTTTAAAATATCCTTGGGCGGCTTGGCTTTTCTTCAGCTGGCTGGCCTTAAACTAATCTGCAAAGCCACTCCCTGGAGCATCACAAGTCCCAGACTTCATGAAAAAAGATCAGGATTCTACTCGCTGTGCAGGAAGTATAATATGATGCAAAAGACATTAGGGTCTTAAGATATTAAGATTTGGTTTATTCTTAATAAGCACTCTGAGAATGCAGAGCACCTTGCAAGCTGTTTCAAAGACTAAGTTGGTATATGCTCCCAGTTGAGGCCTTAATATTTCCATAAAAACCTGTAAAGCAACATCATAATGTTCCCTTCAAGTAGAATCTAGTTGAAGAGAGTTTTAACAAATTAATAGAATAAATTAACCAATGAATTAACACAAAGCAACACCAAATCATACTAATGATTTGCCAGAATTCTTTGTTGTTTCTATTGATAGTTCAGTAATTGCTGGAAAAACTTTGCAATTGTAAAATGCATTGTAGTTTTATATCCCCATGGAAGGTTTCTTGTCTGTTCAGAGACAGACTAACCTCTGGAATGCAAGTCCTTTAGATGTTTATTCACACTAAATAAGGAGATTGCAAAAGGTACAGTAAAGTAACATCACTATCTTTTTACCAAGGATCATAGAAAGAAGAGTGCTAAGGCTTGTGGTTAAGAAACTCAAACCTATTACTATTGGGGTGGTGGTCATCGTGGAGTGTGTATGTGTGTGTGTGTGTGTGTGTGTGTGTGTGCATTTGCATGTGTATATTAATAAAAGTGAGTTATGGTGCAGTCTGCAAAAAGCTAAAAATAATACAAAGGATGATCTTTAGATAAAGTGGAAAAGTCACAGCATCAGGATACATGTGTTTAGGATGTTGGCCAGCATTCAAAAAAGAGACAGAAAAGGAAAAACTAATTACTTCCAATGTGCCCTTTCTACCTTTTACAAAGCAATTTACTAGAAAGGAAAGTACAAGTGGTTTCTAATATATCATAATGAGGAACGATACACTTAAGGGTACCTAATATTTCAGGCTCCTGCTTACCTGATTGCTATGGAAAACTATACTGACTTTAAAGGTACAGGGTTTGTTATTTTATGATGTGCATTGGGGATATTATTCTTCCTCTACTTAATTAAATAATTTGTGGTGACAAAAGTATTCCTTAAAGAAAATAATAAATTTGCTATAATAAATATACCAGGTCACACAATTACTTCTAGCCCATACTTTTGTTACTACTAGGATGTACAAAATCTTGAGGCGATAAGTAGGCTCTATTCTAGTAGTGATACTTGCTTGTTACATGTTTGTTTCTGATTATTAGGAGATAGGGAGGCATCCCTGTAGTGGTGGGCCTTTTGTTTGTGATGTTTTGTGAGGTACTGGTGTTAAGAAATTATTGGGAAGTATTAGGGGAATTTAAAATTTCAATTTTGTAATAACATCTACACATAGGCATATGCAGATTTTAGATCAAATGTCTAAATGTAAAATAAATCTATATACATTGATCATATCTTACCCAGAAACACTTTCATTTCCCTCAGTTATTATTACTGACAGTAACTTAGACCTTCATAGTAGTAGCATATCATCATTATTCCTATTTTTCTGTCAATGTAGTAATATACCTTTTCTCTTAAAGGTAATAGATGCTGGAAAAAGAGATGAAATTAACTAAAATGGCACTGTAAAAGCCAAAAAAGTCTAGCTGTTACTAAAGTCTGTATTGTATTTCCATTTTCTTTTTATTAGTTGAATTTGTTTAATAGCCTTTTACATAGCTTCAGTGTCCATACCCTAATATATAACTGCTTACTATGATTTAAAGGAGCTTCCTTTTAAAGGATTTGCTGCACAACTTTCAATGCATCAGATGCAGTAATGTGCTTTGAGAATATCAGTAAGAGGAATTCTGTTCCCAAACAACATGTCAGTCATGTAGGCAACTACACGTGTAGCATTATGACACAGAAGTCTCACATTCGATAAATGTTTAATTAATGTTTATTGCATAAGAAACATAGACATAAAACTGATAATGTACAGTATTGAAACAAAGATCCCTCTTCTCAAAGTACCCAAAGGTATGAACTTAATGTAATTACTATTACGTGTGGCAGAAGTTGCCAGGATCCCCAGACACACCGAGATGGAGCATGATGGTAAATCTGGAGCATGATTTGATTGAGGGACACTTGCAGAACAGGTTGGGAATGGGGGTAGCTTTGCTGTTTCCTTATGATCTGTTAGAGCCTTTTGATTAAGTTAAAGGGGGTATTTCAACAAATATGGAGAAGCAAGCTAAATAACAGCCAGAATCCCTGAGGAGACAGACCTGAGGCAAGGAGATGGTGAGGGCTGACAGAAATGGGAATCTGGTCAGAGAGTGGATTCGGGCCACTCTTGTTATTCCTGCCAACACCTCTGGGTGGCGTTTGGCAATGGCCTGGGACTTTGTTGGAGGCGGTGTTTAATGGCGACAGGCTGATTTAGACGCTAGAATACATTTCTAGGTCTGCAGCATACAGTACAAGTATCACTTTCTGCTTTTAGCCAAATTTATAGTGAGGATATGAAGCAGGGAGGAGTGAGGAAAGATTTGCAAAACACACTGAGTGGTCAGAAAGAGTTTATGCAAGCACATGGCCAAGAACCTGAGGTAATTACTGCTCATAAATGCACAGTTTTTACTGGCATGTAGCTTGAAGGTACGTTAGTAATTATCAGTGTAACATCACTCATTAAGGCTCCAAGATGGAGAAATGTGCATTTTTTCTTTTCATTTTTAAAAAAAGATTTATTTATTTTATGTATGTGAGTACACTGCTGCTGTCTTCAGACACACCAGAGGACACCCGAGCCCATTACAGATGGTTGTGAGCTACCATGTAGGTGCTGGGAATTGAACTCAGGTCCTCTGAAGAACAGTCAGTGCTCTTAACTACTGAATTATCTCTTTAGCCCCATTTTTTTCATGTGTAGTTCAGAGAAGAATCCTTTCTAGAAAGAGATTGGGGGAGATTCATGCACCTCAAGTTTGAAGAGTGATTATTATCTTCATGATATACCGGTTGAGTATGCAGAGGTTGATGCATCCACCCATAGGTCAGTCCTGGCACACACCTGGCATCAGGGGAATTCCTGCCATCATCCATTTAAATGCCCCTTTTATAGATAAGCTGAAGACAAAGTTGAGGGGTTATAGATAGGGACTTTCTCTTCACAATTTTTCATATGAAAATGAGGAAATCTAGACAGTAGGTTGTAGAATGGTAACCTGGATACAATTTCTGACAGAACACATACACAGTCAAGCTGTGGTCATGTAGTCAGAATTATATTGGGACCCCTGGGAAGGCTGAGCCACCAGTAATGAGCAGTGCTTCCTGTGGAATATTAGGCAGCATGCGAAACCCACCGGAGCTGGTATGTGAGCGAGCTTCCGAGCTGATGTGCCATGCCACCAGAGGCTTAAAAACAATGGTGCTTTTGCTCTTCAGTCATACTTCCTGCCAGAAATAAACCTCTTCTCTACACAAACTCATCACATCATCTATTTTTGGTAGTGGTAGAAAATAAGTGGCACATACTGGTTATTATTTAAAAACAAAAACAAAAACAAAAGAGTTATGTACTGCTAACAACTCTGATAGAGAATTTGGGAGGGAGCGAAATTATAGAAATAAAAAGCAATTAAATTGGTGACCATAAGGAGACATTCCCTAGCAGACAGAAATGATATATTCTCATCTGTACATTTTTAAGTGGCGTCTAAAGGATGCTCTGTAAAAGATTTTCTGGTTTACCTGAAAATGATAGGTACCTACAGCGGTCACTTAAATTGATCATACTGAGTTTACAAAAATATTCACGCTATGAGCAAAATAGAGCTAAGAGCTCAACAGGCTAGGGAGTGCTTAGTCAGTAGAATGCCCGTCAGAAACTGGTTTTGCATTCAGTAACGTTTTTAAAGTTAGCACTCATTGCTCACGCCAGGCTCCTGCTTCTTTGTTCATATACTTTAGCCAGGCCTGGACCTGTGTCCCATGTTTCTGCAGAAGCCCTGGGGGAACCTTAGATATTTTCAACCCCAGTGACATCATTAATAAACTTTTCTTTTTGATACACTGTCTGCTCAGAACAGTCCCCAGTGCAACAGATTTAGAGTCCCACTGTGTAACCGGAAGCGCCTCATGGTATAATGTTAGTTTACCTCATGTTCTCAGTGATTGGATTGTTTTAAAATAGGGCTTAGGATATGGAGTTTCAACAATGGGAACATTCTCCAAGGTGAGCATGAGCCACACTATCAGTGATAGAACGAGGCTGTGTGCATCTGTCACCCCACATAGCAGCTGGATACCAGTCTAGAACACAAACAACTCAAATCTTCTTGATAGGAAACTCATTATAGGATGGTTGTGTATCAAAGACTTTGGGAATTCTAACCTTTAATTCCCCCCAGCCACAGAAGAAGATAGTATTACTCTATCTAATATGCAATATGGCAAAGGAAATTGCTTCAGATTGTATATGAGATAGTACGTGAAGAACATTATCATTTAACTACAGAAATTGTAACCATGAGTCCTGCTTATGGTCCCATAGATTTTTCCCAGGCCCATTGCATTGTACACATATGACTAGTGGTTCCTATTGTGCTGTAAGGCTTGCTACCTCAGTGTCTGATTTACTTTAAGGTATGAGAAAATGCTTAGAATATGGATCAGGAGTATAATGGGAAATATTGAATACATACTGAGATCAATTCTAGAAGTGATTTCACATGGGAGTAAGCATTGTTGGTGCTATCTGCCAGGTATTCACAGATGTCTTATGGATGAAATGTGTCTTACCTCACAGTCAGACCTTTGGATTCAGAAAATAACACCATTAAGAAACCAAAACACAAACATTAAGTTATATGTTGCTCAAATTTTTAATTTAAACTAAAACTGTTAGTAAAATTTGAAATAACCTAGTCTGACCTGATAACCCAGCAAGGTGAAGTCACAGAAGATGAGGAGAATATTAAAATCAACCTAAGAGACAAAATAGAAATATATATTCATATCCTGTATCTGAGTTACCTCACCCCTGCCATCTGTAGGTATATTTTACTGGTGTACATGAAAATCTGTTATCATGTGATCAGTAAAAAATCAACAAGCTATTTTTAGAAGTGTTTGGATTCTGCTTATGTTTATTTTCTGTCTTTATTCTAATAGAAAATCTTCAGTGCAGAGTTATCACTACCATTCCTATTTTAAAGTTTTAAAAGAACAGGAAGCAAGTAAAGATAGTTTTAGATTATAAAATGTATTCTTCTTACTTCTGTATTTTAACAGGATTTCTCTGTTCAATGAAGTGTTTGGCTATTAGAAAAAGATACTTTAAAATATGCTTTTTACATATACACAAGCACTTTCTTGAGTTAATGGAATTTTTAAAACTTATTTTCTTTGCCAGGATTAGTATGGAATTTCAGTGAAGACCACATTTATTTATAATTGAATCAAAATACTTAGTTAGATATGTAAATGGATTTAACTGGTGCTAATGAAACAGATTTTCTTGATCAAGTTTGTTCTTATTGGTTTATTTATCTTGGTTTTCTTTTCAACATAAAAATCTAAAATTTGGAGGAAAATCATGTTAGGAGGTAAATCAGCTTTATGGTATGAAGCTCTCTACCTTAGATTATAAAACCTCACTGTTAAGAATATACTCATTGGAGCTGGAGAGATGGCTCATCCGTTAAGAGCACTGACTGCTCTTCCAGAGGTCCTGAGTTCAAATTCCAGCAACTACATGGTGGCTCACAACCATTCATAATGACATCTGACGCCCTCTTCTGGTGCATCTGAAGATAGCTACAGTGTACTTATAATAAATAAATCTAAAAAAAAAAAAGAAGATGAAGAAGAAGAAGAAGAAGAAGAAGAAGAAGAAGAAGAAGAAGAAGAAGAAGAAGAAGAAGAAGAAGAAGAAGATACCGATTAAAGAATTTAAAGTATTTTTTATATTTTGATAATTTTATTGTTTTGGACTCTTAGAAAATGCTATCTATAACAAGACTTCTTTTTATTTAATGGACTAAAGATTCTAATAAGGTTGCTTAAATTCCAGATTATAATTTAATCCATGAAGAAAAATCCTTGCTCTAAATCTATTTTTTTCTGATATATAATTGGTTAGGGAAGAATTTGAATTATGAATGTCACATTTAATTTAAACTGGAGAGAAAAAGTGTCATCATACACAGTGTGTTCTTTTGTGAATGTCAAGTGCAACTTGTTGAAGATCTTTTGAAAACCAACTAGGCGAGAGGCCATGAGTCACTTTTGCCTGCCTAGCCCATCCACCAGACTGCTGTGTGGACTATTGATTACCACTGTTTTGAAGACTGCTGGCAGCTGGAATAGGTCTTTGTGTACTGATGGTCAGGAATGAGCTTGCACAGCTGTGAAATAACAATGTACCCAATGTCTGTGTGCAGCATAGCATCTTCTTAGAAGCTGGCTTTGGGTCTCATGTTTCCAGTATTTGTTGGAACCTCTTAGGAAGCTTTAGAGGGGTGGCTTCTCTCCTAGTGTAGACTCCTTCCTTTCCATCCCCCTCCACTCTCATCACAAGGAACCCAGGCTGGCCTTGATGTAGCTATAGCTGCAGGTAACTTTTGAGCTCCTCAACTCATTATCTCAACCTATGTAATTGTTTTAATGTTGCTATGTGACTATATAAAGACTTTCACCAAAAGTACATCTCTTTATATGTTCTTCTGCTCCATAAGGGTCCATGATTCTCTAAAGAATAATACCCAGGACTCAAATAGTACGTAAAGGCAAAGACGGTTTTATTTTGCTGAAGTCCATCATTTTGGGGTCTCCCATTACCAACATGAAGAGACAACCAAGTGAGCTCACAGGCCAGGTGTAAAGCACATTAGGGAAATTCGTGGGTAGGTGACCTTCATCTTGTTTCATCTCTAGGGACATTCCAGAGCCATTCCAGGGCCTTGAGGGCTGGAAACTGTTGCTGGTAAGGTCTGGAGACTGCTGCTGAGGAAGTCTGGAGACTGTTGCTGACCCATTGTCTTTGCCTCAGGCCAGGGGATGGGGCAGCTTCTGAGGCCTGGACTTGCCTGGACTTGCTCAGTTCTTGGAAACAGAGATTTAGTCCTCCTCTCCTGAACTGCCAATCTGAAGCCTGTCATGGAGTCAGCCTAGCCTTCTCAGCTTAGTTGCACTGGCATAGTGCAAGTACTGGATGTAATTCCATTACGCAGATGAGAGAGATGCGTTTTGGAAATAGCAGTTTCTACAGCAGAGTCTTGCTTATGCCTAGTGTACTCTTAGAATCTCATGTTTCCACTCACCTTCCTTACATCATGCACACATACAATTTGTTACTATTCTGTCTAAGCTCCACCCCACACTTACCCGGCAACAGCCAGGTATGCCCCGCCCTATAGACCTGGCCCACTATAAAAGGGGCTACTTGCCCCTCCTCTCCCTCTCTCCTGCTCTCTCTCATCACCTTCGCCTCTTGGCACTCTCACCTCTCTGCCCCTCTTGGGCTTTCTTCCCCTCCCCCTCTTTCCATGTGGTCATGGCTGGCCTCCACTTCTCTCTGTCTCTCTCTGTCTCTCTCTGTCTCTCTGTCTCTGTCTCTCTGTCTCTGTCTCTCTCTGTCTCTCTCTCTCTCTCTGCCTCTCTAACTCCCATCCTCTGCCCTGAATAAACTCTATTCTATACCATGTCTGTGTGCGTGTGGTCCCTCAGGGGGAAGAGGTGCCTGTACATGGGCCCGCCTAGGCACCCCTTCCCCCACTCCGCCGTGCCACATTCCCTAAACCCCCCCTCTCTCTTTTTATGCCTCCTTCACAATTGTCCCAGCATTCTTTAATCCTAAAACTTCAGGCACCAGATGTATTAACTTGGTGGTATTTGGAATTTGACGTCATGCTGGGGTGGGGGGTGGGGGGGTGAGGAAACGAAGACATGTGGGTATTATAGAATCAGGAGAATGAACAGAAACCATGTTCCAGGAAAATTTAAAATAAGAAATCAGCAGTTGATCTCTTAGAGTGTGTGTATATGTCTGTGTGTGTCTTTATTTGGGCATGGCAGAGGTCAGAAGAGGGTAAACCAAAAATTCCAGCTCTAAGCAAGAGCAGTGCATGCTCTTAACCACTGAGCCATCTCTCCAGCTCTTCATTGAAACTTTTACCCATATTTCTATGAGCTCTGTTTTTATAATTACTGCTACTGGCACTCTTCTCCATTGATGCCCTGGAGATATGGCCAAATCAGATGTGGGGCGACTGCTTGGAAGGAGCCAAGCATACCCCAGAGACGTCCGTTGGTTTGTGGTGGGTATGCTTCATGACACTGTGGAAAATGTTACATGTCATGTTACATAGGCCACCATGGGACAGTTGGCTTAGGTCCTCCCTGACCCTTCAGGAGAGGAACATCATCAACTTTATATCTGCAGAGAGGGGTGCTGATTGCAACTTGTTGGCTGCCAATTGCACCACAGAGAATATTTGTGCAAAATGCTTGGTTCTTTTTATAGCTCACCATTCCATCTGTTTTATAATTTTAATTAAAAAAAAGAAGTAATGAGATTTAACCATGCCCTTGTTAGACATTGTTCTGCATGTCTTGGTTGTCTGTCTAGCCTAGGGAAAATGTGGTGTGATTTCACTCATTTTCAGGCTTCACCTCATGTCACTGGGTTAGTTGAACTGAGGCTGGAGATTCTTTTATTGTCGGCCAAGAGATATATTGCTGCTCACAGGAAATAATGACTTTAATAAAACTTATCTATAATTAGAATATTAAATATCAGTTTATTGAAAGTAAAAAAAGTGTGTCAGGCATTGAGAAGCCACAGGGTTATACATGTGTTAAGAAACATAATCAGGAAAAAGCTCCCTTCCCCACCAGACAGGTAATGTGTGGAGATAACCAGTCACCCTAGCAATCATTTGCTTTTAAAAATCAATAATATTGTGATCCCAAATGTTATCTTTGTTATCCACTTAAGTTTTAAGAATTGATAAGCACAATTTTGTTGTATCTGTTACTTGTCTTGCCTAAAAAGAACTGTATGTATATAGCTTCTTATGGCCCCCTTGTGGTCAAACAATATATAATTCTCAAGCTTGCTAATTGGACACTTCTGTTCTAAATAATCTTCCTGAAAATTCTAAGGCTGGGATTGCCTTTAAATAAATTAGATTAAATAAATAGATTAAAAAACAGTATATTAAATACACAATTACCATAAATTCCAACACCCAATATTTTATAAAATTCTCACCCCACTGTCTTTAAATAAATTAGATTAAATAAATAGATTAAAAAACAGTATATTAAATATGCAATTACCATAAATTCCAACACCCAATATTTTATGCAGTTCTCATTGTTAAGATTTTGTAAATATCTAGATAATTACATGTGGTACCTATGCTTGTGACATTTTACTGATGTATATCAATTAAATGTCATTGATGCCTATTTTCATGATGTTGCATCTTATTTACACATAATATAATGCTTAAAAACTACCCTTTTTCAGTATATGTGCCATGTTTTCCAAATCATGAAGAAGCAACTATCAGGCAGCTATCTATTTGAATATATATTCAAATACATTATAGTATTTGTATATATATTCAGTTAGTAATTCATTACAAGGAGGAGGGTTGTAGACAGGTCATTCAATACATAGTAGGTTACAGTTAACTAAGAATAAGAAATTCTTGTATACAACTGCAAAGAGGGTTGTTTCCAGATAACAAGACTGTACTCGATATTTTAAAAACGCTAGATACAGGAACTGAAATATTTCCACTATGAACATGATAACTATTTGAGGTGAGAAATATATTTAACCTGATTTAAACATTACACATTTACAGGTGTACTGAAATATCACATGTTACCCTTTTAAGTATGTTTACTTTTTGTTTCCAAGTATCTGTTATAATAAATTAAATTTAAAAATAAAACACAAATTTTATTGTGTGTCAACTGGAAATATTTACCGGTCTCTCAGTTGTCTAAGATTTGAAGTCATATTTGGAGGCAAAAGTGTTAATCTTGAAGTACTTTATCTTATTTTAACTGAACAACCTTATTCAGTTTGGAAATATAGGTAAGCCTTCGGTTATTTGCTCTTTAAGATTCAGTGAAAAGTTACATAATATTGTTTTGTGTATCGACCCCTCTAGTTAGACTATGAAAACAGATGGTATCACTCCTGGGCATATACCCAGAGGATTACCTAGCATGTAATAAGGATACATGCTCCACTATGTTTATAGCAGCCCTATTTATAATAGCCAGAAGCTGGAAAGAACCCAGGTATCCCTCAACAGAAGAATGGATGCAAAAAATGTGGTATATATACACAATGGAGTACTATTCAGCCATTAGAAACAATGAATTCATGAAATTCTTAGTCAAATGGATAGAGCTGGAGAGCATCATACTAAGTCTCAAAAGATCAATCATGGTATGCACTCACTAATAAGTGAATATTAGCCTGGAAAGCTGGAATACCCAAAACATAATCCACACATCAAATGAGGTACAAGAAGAACGGAGGAGTGGCCTCTGTTTCTGGAAAGACTCAGTGAAGCAGTATAAGGCAAAACCAGAACAGGGAAGTGGGAAGGAGTAGGTGGGAGAACAGGGGGAGGGAAGGGGACTTATGTGACTTTCGGGAAGTGGGGGGGCAGAAAAGCGGAAATCATTTGGAATGTAAATAAAAAATATATCCAATAAAAAATAATAATATTTAAAAAAAGAAAACAGATGGTATCAAGCTAAGCAGATTAAATCTGTATGCAAATAGGGCAGCTCTGCAGGCTGAATGGCAGCTCTGGCAGTCTTGGGTCTGATGTGGCTGGAGGAATGGAGACTGGCATGCAGGTTTTCCTGATGTCCGCCTGGCACTTGGGGCTCTCTGCTGGGGCATCTCACTGTTCGCATGAGCTCCACTTTACCTGATCTCATAGGATGAACTTCAATGTTCAGGACTGAGAAAGGAGTGTGGGGGAGGGAGAACCAGCTCCCTAAATGAGCACTGCAATAAGGGTCACAAAGGATTTACCCAGTCTTGAACATTTAAAACTTTCTGTGAAGAAAAAACTAATCTCTGGTGTTAGAAGTAAAGGGTCAGTGATTGCTTCTCGAGTACATCTTCTGTTTGTCTCATTCTTCCTTACTTTCTTTTTCTTTTTTTATCTGAGTCACTTAGCAAATACATTTACCTTGATAAGGTTTATTATTGTTTTTATTAATTTATAACTGTATACTATTTTCTCTAACAAACTAACCTTAAAAAGAGGAAAATAATTAATTTTGATCAGGTGAGCGTGAGATTATTCATGCCTAAAGAATGAAACAAAGTTCTTTAAAATGTAGTTTTATGTGGAAATCACTTTAAGATATTTTATAATTAATTCTTTCCCTTAAAATAAGTTCTGTGAAGTGCTTCTCTATAATTAGTTCAGATTGCAAAAGAAAAAATGTACTTCTAAGTGTTGTATTAATTGCTTTCATGTTTTTGAGGACTAAGAAATCATCTGCCTACTTTAAAATATTTATACACTTGTTTTAAAACATCTGTGCAATCACATCATCAGTTTTGTGTGTGTGTGTGTATGTGATTGTGTCTGTGTGTGTGCATGTATGTTTGGATCTCAGTGTATGTTATATGTGATTGTGTGTATGTGCATGTATGTATGTTAGTATTTCTATATATGTGTGTCTGATTGCATGTATGGTGGAGATCATAAAAATCTTACCCAAGTGTGAATCTTAGCTTCTTACCTTGAAAGATGGACACAGTTACTAAGCCCTAGCATTTCTTAAATGACCCATGAGAAAGACCAGAGTTCAAGGTCTGACTCATGGCATATTTCTAATAAAAATTAACACTTACCATTTTTACCCAAGAGGAATTTCTCTCAGTCAGTATGCTAAAGAAAAGGGATACATTTTTTGAGTTGCTGGCAATCTGATAGTGAATATTTATTACTTCACAATATGCACAGTTTTACAAACACAGCCAGGTGGAGACCCTGCAGATGATTTTTGCCAGTGAAATATGTGCATGGGCACAGGGAAGTAAGGATCCAAATCTGAGGTGCTGTTCCAGTTTGATTTAAACACTGGGCCTATTTAAATATTTTGGAAAATTATCTATTTTATGTAGAACATGTACATATTTTTTAGCCATATTCTTTCATTATTTGGTGAATATCTTTAGAAAATATAAGTGGAGAGAGAGCTGCACACTGGAAACATGGACCAGTGAAATGCCCATCTAACATTTGAATAGTTATAATACAGACTGAAATTTACTTAGCAGTAGAATATTTTATAATTAAACCTATTATGAGATTTTGTTAAAAAACAGACAGTGTTTCTTGGAGAAAAGTAAGCTGTGAAATGTTTGTGTATTCCATGCCTAACATTATTGAATATATACATCTAAACAAAGACTACATGAAGTGAGAGAATTGTAAACAATTCTGTGTGAAGGTGGTCTCATTTGAGGTTGATGACATTCTTATATGTCGTTTTCTTTCTACTAAGGAAGAGAGCTACTTAATAAAAATGTCATAGCAGTTAATGAGGAGAACTACGATCTCTCCCTCTCAGAATTGTTTGTACCTTAGCACATAGTGTGTAATGTTTTATTTGTGGTACTACAGTTTTTTTTCACAGATTATAAAATCGAGGTGATTTCCTGTGGAATTCTGTAGAGATCCCAGGCTCCCGAAAATAAGACTCAGTCTCAAAATACATTAACCACTTTGGCCACATAGTTAGACTTTACATTTATTACATCATATCTTAAATTATCCCCCCCCCTTTTTTTTTGATGTAGCTGATTACCTGTGCTCAGGGACCACGTGTCTGTCTGGTCACATCCTCCTGGGCAACCTACCACACCTGACTCTCTCCCAGCATTCTTTCTGCCTCCTGGATGTCCCACCTTCTATTCTGCCCTTTCCTGTAGGTCATAGGTTGTTTTATTTTATTTTTTTTAATTGACAGGTATCGATACAATACACAAGATATTCTCTCTACAAAAATCTGTAGTTCTTTCCCAAATAAATCTGTAGCATTTCCTTTTGTGCTGATACCAAGCTTAAGCTGGCCTCAACCCTGCCTACCCCTCCTTGCTAGCCTCCTGAGTGCCTGGATTAGAGGCTTGCATGGCCATTCTAGATTTTTAAACACACCTTTGAAATTTTACCTAAACACCTGACATTCTTGAAAGTTAAACACAAACTAATTAATATACAGTTTCTTTAGCAGTAGCATAAATATGCAGGGGCCTCTGGAAGCTTCCAGTTTAATTGTCTTACCTGGGTATTACATTGTTGCTTCCCTTGTCCTAGTTAAGTTTAGAACACAGCAAAATTTCTTCCCTATTACATTTGGGAGTTGCGGGGCACTTGTTCAATGCTTAGCTAAGCAGTCTGTGTTGCTGGGTAAAATATACCTACTTGCTTTCTTTTTCTCTTTTGGTTCCAGTACTTCTAGCCTTCCATGGAGGGACAGGGCCTGTGAACAGGTTACCAGTGCTGAATTCTTAAAGCCAGATTTGCACAGATACAAAGAAAGGTGGTGGTGGTGGGGAGTTGATTTAATGAGTTTTATCCGGAGCCCCACTGATTCAGAATAAGTGAGAAGGTATTTTCAGAGTAAGGGTTGCTGACTGGGCTTTTCAGGGAATCATTATTCTACAAACACATAGCTAGAGCAGTCTGTGTACCAGAGGCACAGATGGGGCAAAATATAGATATGTACGACCTGGCCCCAATTTCACACAGCTTATGTAAGGGAGGAACATGGCCTGGTTCCTTGAAACCCTCCTGAAATGCCAGCTTTTCTTTTTCTTTTACACTATGTAAAAGGGAAGTCCAGAAAGCCCTCCTTACACTGGCGTTCTCATGCATATGCATATGCATATGTAAATGGTGAACTAAATTTCTCATAACCTATGCACTTCTCGGAGGGCTTCAAAATGCACAGCATCTGCAGTGTTCTCTTGTACAATAGCATTTTAAAACAATCCTAAAGTGTCTGAAAAAATACAATATTGGGGTTGGACCTACTTGGGCAATTAACATATCCTGGAGTTTTAACTAATTATCAGTATGAGATTCCCATCTTTAAAACTCAAAGCATATTTTTTTTTTGTTTCTCTTGAAAGACAGTATATGTTACTGTTATTCCTAGGGACATTTCTAGAAGAAACAAATAGATGGAAAAATAAAGTGTACACAAGCTTATTCCCAGCAGCAGTATTGCCGGGAACCAAAATTAAAAACAATATGAGCTTGGCTTCCCAGGTTGCAAGGTATAAAGGATATGGGCAGAGTTCTGGTTATGTAGAGTAAGTAACTTATTCTGCAAGATCCTCTTTTGTGGAAGCTAAGTTTTGCTCTATCCCTCTGATTTGTGAGGTTCTTCAAGGTAATTAAACCTGTGTCTACCCCTATTTAATAATCTAATTTAATAATTCTAGAAAGACAATTTATACCATGTGGGAGGCATCTCCTGCTCACCTGATGGATACAGTCTCTCCAAATGATGCTGATACCTCTTACAATCAAGCCCAGGCTACTCTGGGATGTTGCTTCGGGAATAATGATTCTCAATTTGAACCACATCATGTAGAGAACGATGGGGGGTTCGGTTGTGCTGCTGTGAACTCTGGGCCCTGAGCGTACTCATGTTCTATTGTGGAGCTTCTTAGCCCCAAAAAGCTGCTCAAGGAATGATTTTTGCCATTAGACATTCAGTGTAGTTACATAAGCTGGGACCAGGCATCACTGTTGTATGCTGCTCCTCTGTGATCCATAGTGATTGCCTGGAGCTAAGAGTCACTAATTTTTAAAGGGCAAGGAATGTTTTCCTGGGTAACATTATTTCCAAACATTATATCAAGTGTTGAGCATAGACTCTTTTATTAAACGGCCATCAACATCCTGTGAGGAAGCTGTTGTTATATTACTTTCAAACATGAGAAAAGTAAATTTTATGTTGATAGTAATAATTTGCTTATGCAAGTAATTTATTACGTAATCATTTTGATGGCATACATCTATAGTTGCAGACATCTTTATTCACAATCCCAAAAGTTCAGAAACTTTGTTAATAAGTTCAGGCTTCCACTGGGGTTTGGAGACATTTTTCATACTCATTGTCTCAACCCACGATGAAAGAATTATATAGGCGATGCGGAAGGTGAGGGTTTCAGCCCATTCTCTGATGTCCGCCGACCTGTACTGTGCATGAAGCAAGGGAAGAAAGTAAACAATCAACAGTGATACCCCACAAAATGAAGTCCCCTCCAACTCTCTCCCTCTTTCACTCTCAGTTTGTCTCTCCCTCTCACCCTCGTTTCCTCCCTCCCTCCCTTCTTCCTGCCATTTCTTCCTTTCTCTTTTATTTTGAATATTCACTGAATATAGAAGATGCTTGAACACAAAGTTCTAGGATTGTTAATATAATATACAAAATAAACATGACAGTTTTTTCCCTTAAAATGAAAAACCATAGAAGCTGGGCCCATGCATCTCCAGAATAGATGCTTTCCCCCAGTAGGCTATTTTGTTATTGAGTAGTTTTTCATAAAGCTATGCTAATGAATCTCCCTTCTGAATTTTGGAGGCATATTTATCCAAAGGACCAACCCAGCAATAATTTTAGACAGATTGGAATTTCAGTTTGGAAGGGGTATTGATGCTTGCTAAACCAATCAGCAACCTGATTTATGAGTCTATTTCATCTTCCAAGGGCTCAAAAGCTATCCTAGGGCTTTGTTCAGAATCAATACCGTGCTCCCAAGTTGTCCTTCGTCCAATTTATCTCCCCTTCGTTTTCTAAGGTCAGTTGAACTTGTGGATGCTGGCCCTTAAAGTCCCTTCCTTCTTTTTCTCTGTAGCATCTACAGCAGGGGAAAACATTCATGTCGCTCATTTTCACTTCTCCCATATTATGTTCTCTTGGGCAGTGTGTTTTGAGCTTATTTAGAATGAGTATATTTGATGCTATTTCTATAGTAGAAAATTTAATATTTATGTATTACGTACTATTATATTAATTTCAACTTTCTATAAAGTATAGAATATTTTGATTGTCACTTTTAGGACACCTTTAAGTGTTACTAACACTTAAAATTATGATTTAAAATTATGATACCATTAAAGAAGCAGTAAGCACTTAGACAATAAATTATGTACTGCCTTTTGCAAATAAGAATCCTAATATTTTAGCTGAGTGGTGGTGGTACACATCTTTAATCTTAGCACTTGGGAGGCAGAGGAAGGAGGAACTCTTGAGTTCAAGACCAGCCTTGTCTACTGAATGTGTTCCAAGACAGCCAGGACTATACAGAGAAACCCTGTCTTGAAAATACAAACAAACAAATATCTATTATGTATTTTACATATTTCAAGAGGAAAACTCTATCACTACAAGTTTACTTACTTTTAAAAGGAAATGTAAATAATAGCCAGAATATGGCATATGAAAATAGTCAGCTAAAATGTAAGATAGTCTAATATTGAAGCAGCAAGTCCTTCTGAATCCAATAATAATTTTTGTTTTTCCTAATGATTTAAAACCTTTTTCATCCACGGGTCTGCCCTAATATCTAATATCATAGGTGGTTCAATGAGCTGCTTCTTTCATACTCAGGTAGCCTCCTCTGATAGCTCTGGTTGCTTTTTAATTAATTCTCCAGAAGGCCAATATACTAACAGAATGGAGGCATGCCTCAGAAACTGAATGCTTGCTTACTTAAGAAGTTAAATCAGGTCCCCCCTCCCCCACCGAAAAGGGGGGATTTGGAAAAACATTCGTCTCAGGAAAGACATCTAGGCAAACAATGCTTACCCACCAAGTTACCCATGTAACTTGGTTTATTCTGAGACACTGAACATCATGACCAATACATCGTAACATTCAGTTAAATGCCCCACTGAAATATTTTAAAATGTTTACTTTGAAGGATATCTCCCATCCCTCCAAATACTTCGTAAACCAATAGTTTTCAGGACTACCCACAAAGCGGAGGTAGTTATTGCTATGTCCTCGACCCCAAACCACAATTTTGTGTTAGATTCACAATAATTTGTGTGTGCATAAAATTTAGATATATGAAATACAATTATTCATAAGCCTTATATTTTATAGGATTTTGTGAATCTGTTTTGGTTAAAAGAAATGTCATGAAACATAAGGCATTTTCCCCATTAGAATTAACTTTCTATACAATTTTATGTAGTTTGTAGAAATACAGGAACACTTGAATCCCATTCATATAGGTCATTCAAAATCTTCAGGCTCAATGCCACAGTTCAGTGAGCGAGAGTCAGAGGGGAAGTTAAGCGATAGGATTAGTTTTATGAGTTTGTTGAGGTATGGTGGCATTTCTGAGGACAGTCCCCATAGATTTTAGACCAAGCCTTGTTTGAGCTCCTCATGTTCTTGCTGCTTCCACAATAACTTTTTCTCCATTACTAAAACCAGTGCCTATGCCCTTCATTCAGTAAGCATCTGTTCATAATTCATACTGTTACTTGTATTCTTCTTGCATTACTGTCATTTTAGTTTACCTTCCATATTTGGCCCTTGTCATCAGCAATGTAGTAATGTCCCTTGGGAAATGATTAACATATATATGAGAAACAACAGAGCCAGAGATTGACTGCTGTGAAATAATACTAAGAATTATTAGCTTTATGTCATGAGCTATAAGGTAACAACTGGACAAGTTAATAAAGCATTAACTGTAGGCCTCATTAGTGATCCATGTTCACTTCCCGACCATGTGCCATTCCAACTTGGGTTGGAGTTCCCCATACAAAGCGGAACACAAGTTTTATCTGTCACTGCATTTTAGCTTTGCTGAGGTGGCATGTGGGGAGTGATGTGTCCTGGGGACACAGCCACTGCATGATTGATGAACAAGAGTTCATCGCCGTCTCTGCTGGGCAGCACTGCATCTCCTCAGACCCATGTGAACTATCAAGTATGGGCTGACTGAGAAATAGCTTCTGTCCTGTTTCTTACACTTCCTAACTTGACAGGCAAAACAATGCTCCGTGAGTCGTAACAAATCATCTGACACATTGTAACAGTAGATCAAAATGATTTTGTGAACCCTGCAACAAAACAAGTGTTGTGATGAGACCAGAGCCCTTCACTCAGTCTGTTGTTGATGTTAGAAACACCCGTGCATTTTTCTAAAGACTCCTGAAGCAGAACGTCTGACGTCAGTAGCCAGATCATTGTTGGTGTGACTGTTGATTACTTACCAAACTTTGCAGAGTCTCTCAGCCTTTGGACAGCCAAGTGGGCAGAAGCAGCATATATGCATCATGTGTTTTATAGGCAGACCAAATTAATGTTCCATTATGTGTCATGTTAAACTCAGCAAGCGCGAGAGCTATTCTTATTTTGTCATTCTGATTTTCTCTGTGATTGCACAATTTTGTATACTTAAGGACTTTTCTGGAGATTACTATTGGTAATGTGTTTATGCCATTATTAACTGTATATTTTTCAGGGTAGAACCAAGGATTGTTCTACCTCCTTGTCAAGTACCAGTGAGTTACACAGTGGCAGGGCTGGACTGAGAGAGGTGCTTGGCGGACCAGTGGGGGATAGTTGGGCTGTGGCTTGGAGTAAAGAGAGGATTAAGGCGGGATGATCCAGGACTAGGGTCTTTTCGCATGCACAAGGGACCACAGGGAGGGCAGTAAAGCTATGCCAGGAAAGCTATGGCAGTAATGTGATGTGCATAGTTGGATTAAGGTGAGATAGGGGCAACCTATCATTCCTAACGTGTGGTGGACAGGAACAGTATTGGCTCAGGACCCCCCCCCCCCCCAATCAAGCTCTTTGTCCCAGTCACCTAGGCCAGGGAATAAGTGACAAAGACAGAAGATAGAGGATGAGGAACCAGGGAACGAGAACAAACAGGGAGATGGGGAAGGGGTATTTGTCTCTGGATAGACAGTAGACAGATGTGGCACATAGGCAAATGGCAGTGTATAAAGGTAAAAGAGGAAACCCTGTGTTAGGATAAGGTGTTTAATTTTAATAGAGCATGTTAATTAGGTGAGTCAAAAGGGGCTTTTGATTGCTGGGCTTCAGTGCTTTGGTATCTGGACGTCCTCAACCTCAGGAGGAAGAATTGGCTGAATAAGCGAATGGAGCTTGGTGGCTAGCCTTAGGAATATCATCTAACAGATTTTAGCAAGGCAGAGGGAAGTGGAGCTAAGACCCAGGCCTGTCAGAGCTATGCTCGCCATGCTCTGGAGGTCAGAGTCCCTTCCTGTGCAGCATGGCAATCCATTGTAACACTAAAAACCAACCAACCAACCAACCAACCAACCAAACAAACAAACAAATAAAAAAAAAAGCACAGAGGCATGGCATGCCTGAATTACAATTTAAGAAGCATTGCAGTAACTGCTGTGTAAGAGTCATATGATACAAATGGAAACTGGAGAGCCAGTTGGCTTCTTAATGAGTTGAGTTAGAACTGATGCTGTCTTGGATTAACGGGAGAGGTTAATGTGTTTGAAAGAAAGGCCTGAAAATGCAAATGTGAGACCCTGCACCAGATCCGTGACACAGATCTTTGGTAATCCACATAACAGGCTTCAAGGTGTTACTATGCTTTAGTGATATGATTTTTTTTCAAGTTTAAGCCCCTAACCTGAGCTTGTGCCAAGTGATTCCTGTATTTCCGACTATCTATAACCAAAGGTAAAAGAGAAAAATAACCACACATACATTAGTCACATTGACAGGGTGAGTTGATTTCTACTTTCTTTTCTGTTGTAAGTAAAATACAACCATAGTTTCAATCCTCATTTGTAGATTATAAGGTCAATGAGCTGATGAGAACAGGAGGTAAAATGGTACCCACAATGGTTGTGGAATTCAGTAATATGAAACTATAAAAGTTTCTGTTTGAAAGTGCATACACATCATACCATTTAATGCTTTGACATATTATTCCCAAGAAAAGCTCATTTTTGTCTATGAAGCAGTTATTTAAGTTATTCAGTCCCTGGTATGTGGACAGAACTGTATTCGTTCCTTGGGATGAAAGACTGAGTGATGTGTGGTCTCTGAGTTTAAGAGCTGACCTTGATAATAAATAAATGATTTTAATCAACAGTAACGGAGAAGATAAAAAGCTCTGACAGAAAATAGGAAGAAGCAAGCAGGAATGTGTCACCGGAGTGACAGGGATTGTTTCCAGAGGGAGGAAGCATTTCTGATAGGTCATCTCTTCAGTTCCAATTACAAAATTCACTTTGGCCTGAGACAGCTGTTTTCCAACAGTCTGGGGTTTTCTGAGGCAGTATCTTACTGACATGGCTCTAGCCAGCCTGGAACTCACTGCAGACCAGGTCGGTCTTGAACTTGTAGAGAACTAACTGCTTGGTTCTGCCTCTTAATGGTTGGAATTAAAGATGTGCCACCACTCCTGGATTCTACTAACATTCTTGAAGGCAAGATCTTTTTATAGGGTAGGCAAAAAGCCTTGCTTTATCAACACAGTGTGAGGAAAGGTATATGGATGTAGTACACTTCCATGTTTAAGAGAGCCAGCCTTTGGTAGTTCTCTTTGTCTACCAGGTGTCAGCTATATTAAAGTGAGTTTGATCATCTACTAATTGTTCTCTCAGAAATCCCTTCTCCATAGTTCCATCATTGGCTGACTGTTACCTATGTTCCTGGTGGCCCCTCCCACCTTCCAATCATCCCTTTGAAGTATGTTGTCAGGATAATATTTCATAGCAGGTCTCTCCTGTCTCGAGGTTTCCACTGAGGCTTCATTGGCTCTTTGCTCTCTTCATCTGTGTATTTATGTCTATATCTGTGTGTCTGTGTGTGCATGGGGTGTGTGTGCATGTAAGTCCCAAAGGACGACCAAAGCTGTGGCTCCTTGAGAACCACCCATCTTTTACAAGGCCTTATCACAATGCATGGGTACTTTTTATTTTGGTACTGGGGAAATTCTAGTCCTCTCTTGTAGGAAAGCATTTTACTTACTGAGCTCCCTTCCCAGCCCTGCTCTTTTCTTAAAAGTAACATTTTGCTAAAATCTGAGAGAATATGTCCTACTTTCGAGTAAAGGACAAGTCTCCTCATATACTGGTAAAATTCTTCAGCAATGAAGATATGCTAAAAACAATATCTTATTTTCATTTTGATTGCAGCTCCCATTTTTTTTAAATACCAAAGTTTCTTAAGTTTGGACTTTGAAATCCAAGGTCCTGTTAGGACTCAAGAATACTTTATAGAAAAAGAAGTAAGCTGGGTGTTGGAGAGGTGATCCACCTCTCAAGAGCACTTGCTGCCCTTGAAGAGGGCCTGAATATGCTTTGCAATATCCACATAGTGGCGTGCATTCTGTTCCCGGGGATCTGATGACCTCTTTTAACCTCCATTGGCACCAAGTACACATGTGGTACACAGGACATCCATGCGTGCAAAACACTCATATAATTCAATGAATAAATCTAATTAAAAAAAGAAGTAAGTCTCATCTTCTCTCCTCTTTCCCTCTCCTCCCTCCTTCCTTCCCTGAACCACCATCCCAACACTGCAACCATTTTTTTTTGATAAAGAAATTATTGAAAGTTAGTGCTTCTTGAAGTGTGATAAAGACATATTTGGGGATTCCAGCTCTGTCAAGATCTTCAACATAAAAGTCATAAATATCAGTCCGTGATTCCTGATTCAGGATAGACCAATGACTTTTATTATTACAAAGACCGTTAAGTTCATGGACAGGGTTCCAGATTCCACATTGCATTAAACTTTAGAAAATTACAGATTATATTATTGTGTTTTCATGCATCTGATTATTTGACTAGGCCTTTGCCCGCATAGGCTCATATAGTTGAACATTTGGTCCCTAGTTGGTGACACTTTTGAGGAAAGATGTGGAAGTTTTAGATCGTAAAACCTTGCTGGAGGAAGAATGTTATTGGGGGTAGTCACTGAGAGTTTATAGGCTTACCTACCATTTCTAGCCGCCTCTCCTCACCTCTTCTTACCTCTCCTTGCCTCTTTTCACCCCTCTCCTCCTTTCCTCTCCTATGTTCTATCCTGTCTCCTTCCTCCATCTCTCCTTCTCTGTCTTCCTGCCTTCCCATCTGTCCATCCGTCCATCTGTCCATCTGTCTGACTGTCTGTCTTCTCATCAGAGGGCAAGGCCTTTTGTTTCTGCTGTCATTGTTCCCTCACTATTTTCGACTATACCTCAGCAGACATAAGCTAAAATATACCCTTCTATAATTTATTCCTGGACGTAGAAATTTATCACAGCAACAGAAAAGTAGCAAATACCATATAATGCCATAAAATAGTATCGACCCTTATCTATAAAGGCCATTAAAATATTTCTAAATTTTAAAACTACATATCTCTGCATCATTCTTTGTACTATTGCTTTTCTCTATATAATTCTATTTACTTTGTATATATTGGATATTAGCCCTCTGTTGGATTATAGGGTTGGTGAAGATCTTTTCCCAATTTGTTGGTGGCCATTTTGTCCAATTGACAGAGTCCTTTGCCTTACAGAAACTTTGTAATTTTTTGAGGTCCCATTTGTCAATTCTTGATCTTAGAGCATAAGCTTTTGGTGTTCTGTTGAGGAACTTTCCCCCTGTGCCCTTGTCCTCAAGGGTCTTCCCCAGTTTCTTTTCTATTAGTTTCAGTGTGTCTGATTTTATGTGGAGGTCCTTGATCCACTTGGAGTTGAGCTTAGTACAGGAGATAAGAATGGATCAATTCTTCTACATGCTGACGAACCCAAGAAGTTAGACTCCAGAGAGCCAAATAACCCTATTAAACATGGGGTACAGAGCTAAACAAAGAATTTTCACCTGGCTGAGAAGCACCTTAGGAAATGTTCAGCATCATTAATCATTAGGGAAATACAAAGCAAAACAACCCTGAGATTTCGCCTCACACCAGTCAGAATGGCTAAGATTAAAAACTCAGGAGACAGCAGGTGTTGGCACAGATGTGGAGAAAGAAGAACACTCCTCCACTTGTAGTGGGAATGGAAGTTGGTACAACCACTCTGAAAATCAGTCTGGTGGTTCCTCAAAAAACTGGGCATGGCACTTCCGGAAGACCCTGCTATACCACTCCTAGACATATATCCAGAAGATTCCCTGGCATGCAATAAGGACACATGCTCCACTATGTTCATAGCAGCCTTATTTATAATAGCCAGAAGCTGGAAAGAACCCAGATGTCCCTCAATGGAGGAATGGATGTAGAAAATGTGGTAAATTTACACAATGGAATACTATTCAGCAATTAAAAACAATGAATTCATGAAATTCTTAGGCAAATGGTTGGATCTGGAAAATATCATCCTAAGTGAGGTAACCCAATCACAAAAGAATACACATGGAATGTAGTCTCTGATAAGTGGATATTAGCCCAGAAGCTCTGAATACCCAAGACACAATTCACATATCAATTGATTCCCAAGAAGAAGGAAGGAGAGGGCCCTGGTCCTGGAAAGGCTTGATGCAGCATTGTAGGGGATTACCAGGACAGAGAAATGGGAAGGGGTTGATTGGGGAATGGGCAGAGGAAGAGGGCTTATGGGACTTATGGGGAGGGGGGAACCGGAAAAGGGAAAATCATTTGGAATGTAAACTAAAAATATAAAAAATTAAAAAAAATCTATTTCCTTTTCCAGTAACCATAGATCATAAATTTTACTTATTACTATCAAATTAACATAGATACCAATTGAACATTTTCTGTTTAAGTCCTAGTAATTATTAACAGACATAAGTAAAACAAAATATTTTGTGGATGCTCAGTGGTTTTTAAGAATGCACTTGGGTCACAGGAACAAAATACGAGAAATGCTGAAAGATCAGAGTTTTAGCCATTAACATTAAGAGGTGGATTAGCATCAAAGGAACCCAGCAGAGATCTGGCTAACCCAGGCAGCCCATGTTCAGATGTGCAGTTACCTTAGTATCTAGTTACAACATCTGCATCTAACACATTTAAAAAAACGATTGCTCTCCTTTTATTGATTTTTCTCAGACCTGTATAACGAAAATCTCAAACGCATTTCACTTTCAGGCCTTTCTTTTCACATTGATCAAATCAAGATGTCTGGAATTTTTCCAGTTGTTAGCAGATATTGAAAAGATTAATCATATGCTGTGGGCAACCTTTGGTGAAGTGGAAACAAAGTACCAATATACTCCTAATATAATTTAATAACTTTATTATCTACTGAGACTTTTGCTGCTCTCAAAAGCTGGGCTTTTTTTTTTTAAAGGAAAAAACTATTAACAAACATATAAGAACCTTTATGTGATGAAATATGAAATTAATAACATCATAAAGATCTATGTGTGAACACCCACCTGCAGCCAAAGACTTTTCCTGCTTTCCAAGGATTTTGCATGAGCAGGTTAGTCTGGTATCTACCAATAAACACTGACATTTAAATGCTCTTCCCAACAGAACAAGGTGAAATTAATTCAAAAGGCACAGATGAGAAATTGGCTTGGGTACTTCATAATTAAAGCATTGAAATATAAGGATCAAGGTTGTGACTTTTAATCAGTTTATTAAAGTTATGTGGTTTCTAATAGTTTTTGCATTTATGAAAAATCTAATGAGAACTGGAAATAGACCACTTTTTCAGTCAAATGCACATATTGGCTTTGAATGGTTCTACAGGATTGATATCACTTAAACAGAGTCACACTTATTTCTTTTAGAAACAAGAATTGTCATAGGTTTTATTTTAATTATTATAAAATAAAATTATATATAAATGGAAAAAGTATTTGACAGCTTAAAGTTTATGATTCACTATTAATATTTGTATTAAAGAATTATACAGTTGGAAATGCATGGTACAAAGATCGAAAAAACTCCACATAGAATCAATTAAGCTGATTTCAAAGTTTAAATATAGAAAAATAATTTTATAAACTATAATATGATAAATTTTGCAGTATTAATTTCTGTTAATTATTCATTAGTAAATTACAAAGTTTTGGCCTATACTACTTGGTGTATGCATGCATTTGTGGGCATGTGCGTTTGAGTGTGTGTGTTTGTGTGTTTGTGTGTGTGTGCGTGTGTGTACACATGTGTGTATGTGCATGTGTGCATGTGTGCGTGCGTGCGTGCGTGTGTGTGTACTGGGGATTGAACTTGTATATATCAGACAAGTGCTCCACCAACTGAAATTCACCCCTGATCCCAACCTATACTACTATTATTGGTATGAATAAAGACTCTTTTGGTCCCTTAAAAGTGCTCCTAATCCCATGGCAATTGTGAGCTCAAGACAGTGTTTATGCTCTGAACACCCCAGACAAGGGCCTCACCACAAGGTCATTTCACAAATGAAAAGTTACAAGTATCTTCTCCATAAATGCTCCTAAATTCCAGTTACAACATCCATAATAAAACTGAAGGCAGAACCCAACCTTAAATGGAAGAATTCGATGAGAACTTTGAAGCAAAACCTGGCTACTCATGCTCTCCTCTCCCGGCTGAAGGCAGGCTAATCTTAATCTTTTCTGGATATTCTGAGGTTCTTGCCCCTTAAAATTATTGCGACTTTTCTTCCACTGAGTTACCTCTCCAGATGCTGTTGCCCATGACACAGATTATTTTTTTATAAAACACTTAAAAAAATAAACGTATTGCTGAGAAAATCAATTTGCTCAGGATATCAACTATATAAACTCCTGACATGTTCTGAGAAAATACATCCCATTCTCTCAGAAGGCAATGTAATAGATGGATACATTCTGTGAATATATCTATATCTCTGTGGTGTTTGCATATGTATATATTTATATATTAACAAGCATGTTACATGAATATGTTTTGTGACTATTTTTCTGCCTCTATGTAACAAAAGTAAATTTGCATCAATACCAAAAGTTAGATCCCTCTTTTGGGGCCTGTTTTTCTTTTCTGGCAATTGCATTCATAGCTAAATAATACGTGAATTATATTAAGTGCAATAAGTCAGTCATAGAAAGGCATGAATTGTGTAATTTTTTTTCAATGTGGAATTTAAATAAAAAACCAAGCAAAAAGACACGAAAGCGGAAGGGTTATTTAGGAAGAGGAGGGCTTCTGGCAGGACAGGTCAGGAGGACCAGCATGAGGAAGAGTGTAAGTGCACTCAAAGTGCACTCAGTGTAAGTGTGTGGGGGGCTGTGCAGCAGTCGTTTATACCACTGAGAATGATACAATGTTTCCATAGCATTTCCTTTGTAACCTCACCAGCAATGGTGGCAGGTGCTGTGCATGGACAACATGCTAACAGCAGCAGTCCAACAAGCAAAATTCTCCCTCCACCTGAAGTTTCATTTCTTGTTTCTGTTTCATTAAGTGGTCTTTAAATTGATTTTGGCAATGAACCAAATTTATACTCAGTCATTTCTGCATATTAAATGCAGAATTTCTGAGGATAACAAATATCAATGAAATACAAAGGGAAAACCCCAATTGCTTCTTGTCCATATTAACTTCCTCTTTCTGCTTCAAGACAGTATTAGCTCATGTGTGTGATTTACAGTTAACTGGAAAACAAAAGAAAACATAACAAAAAAAAAAACCCAACCAAACCAATAATGAAAACAAAACATAATGTAACATTATTGTACAGGAAAAGTGATTGAGCAGGTTACCAAAAAATGGGCTTACATCATCCATACAGATGTTATAAAGAGATGTAAGGAGACTCTGAATATGAGTACAACCAACAGGCAGGGGAAGGAAATCATTTGATGATTGTAAAGCGATTGTTGGCTGGCTCAACATAAATATGATATTGTATGTATGACATAACAACTAAAAATATCTTCAATATCATTTTGGAAAAAATATCAATAGTTGAGGCATCATGTGTATGTATATGTACCATGTCCAGAGTAGAGAATGCTACTAACAGTTATATATATATATATATATATATATGTATGTATATATATATATATGTATGTATATGTGTGTGTATGTATATATATATATATATATATATATACATACATATATATATGTATGTATATATATATATATATGGTCTCAGTATATAGCCCTGGCTGGTCTGAGTTTCTCTTTTGGCTACCACTCGTAGAGTTACTTCTGCCACAGTTTCCTAAATGCTGGGGTTAAATTTATGCATTATCATGTTTAAATTTTTTCTGCTTTTTATGATACCAATTTATGCTTCATGTTACTTTGAAAATCAAGATAGTAAAAGTTTAAGGTTAGGGTGTTGCTCAGTAGCAGAGCATTTATTTAGCATGGACAGGGTTATAGGTTTGTCTAGTGCTGACCAAAATGAATTAGTACAGTAACATACAAAAAATTATTGAAAGTTTACAGTTATGCCTTGTTGGGTAGAGATATTGACTTGTTTTTAGGTGCCTTAGGATTTTGACTCATCCAGGACTTATCTTTCTTTTGCCTTTTTGAGTTTTGCAATGACTGTGAGATAGTCCTTGAATTGGACAGGAGTCTGCTATTTGAAAAGGTGAAATTCTTGACAAAACAAGGCTGCGGTTGGAGTCCACTGTTCTCTTATTGTGAGGCTTTAAGCCTCAGAGTGTTTCACAGAAGGAAGAATACATTAGCAACTTGACTTTTATTTGAATATTTACAGTGAAATACCTCATGAATATGTACTAAACCAAATTGATCTTGATAAACTGCTTCATATTCTATCCTTATTACTCTGTCTAAAAAGATTATATTTGCTTGAGAGATAGTTAAACAATATCAGAAAAAGAAAGGAATATCAGAAAAAAAACAGCGAATGTCACAGGAGCAGAAGACTGGGGAGCTGTCTGTTTATCTCAAAGTTTCTGAAACAAATTCATGATTGTAAAAACAAACTTTGTTCAAGATCATTTTTTTTAAAAAAAAGAGTTTTTCTTTTCTTTTGGTCACTGGATTATTCAGAATTTTAGAAATTCTCTTCGAATGCGTTACATACAACCATTCAGTTTATGAAAGATTCCTTTTACTGAGCAGTTCATTTGGGATCCCATAAAATATGTCAGTATTCTATATATGATATAATTAAAGACATTGATGCTGTATATACCTGTCGGATAAAGACTCCTTATTTGCAGGCCACAGTGGAACTTCTCCTCATGCTACTGAGAGGGCATAACGAAGGGACTTTGAGGAAAGCATGTAGTAAAGGAAAAAGAAAGGTGCTGTGCTGGCTGTGTGCACCCAAGTGCTTAGGAAGCAGAGTCAGAAGGCCAGGGTCCTCCCATAGCAATGCAGCAAGTGTGGCATAGCCTGAGACGTATGGGAACATGAGACCTTGTCTTACAAAGCAACCAAAATCAAAACAAAACAAAATGAGCAGCAAACAACACACGCAAACTTGAAGAAAGAAGATTTAAGAAAAATAGTAGAGTCATAATTTTGTAGTATAGCAATATGGTTTGACCAAAATAACGTTCATAGAGAAAGAGTGCGAATTGTAAGAATCTTAATTTTTGAGAAAATAGTAGTTTTTAACAAGTTATTTTCTGTGCTACCATTAAAGTTCATCGATGTATCTATTTTTCTTTATTACTTCAGCAGATTGTATTGTATGGAATGTTTGTCTTGAATAGCTTTCTACTATATGTCAGATTAAATGCATGCAATTTAAGGAACAAGATGCAAGGTTTTTTGTTTGGTTGGTGTTTTTTTTACTGTCTAACTAGAAATACATTCTGCAATAGGTAAAACATTCTGAAAAGTATGTTTGAAGAAAGTAATTACTATGAAGGATATTTGGTATTAAAAGTTGAAATAGTTAAGTAATTCAAGTACCATAATATTGGGTTGTAAAGAAGTATTTGTGTGTTTGTAACACTGAGTAGAGAAAATATGTATGGCTTTATTTAAGCTCACTAGGATCCTTTAACTTCTAGCTTGGGCAGTAATTGCTTTATCGCCACCTCCATCCCCACTTAGGGGATACGTTGCCTTTTGCTCAGTGTTTGGCTCTTTGACGGTTGAGATATCTCGGTGAAAATAAAAATGCCTTGCCTATGAAAGCGTGTATCATTTGGTCTGAAGAAAGCACATATTGAGTGACTCACTAATTAAGAAGCTTGACAAGACATGAAAGAGAGATGTAGTGCATTGGGTCCTCTCATATACAGCGTACCAAGGTACAAGTGACTGTGTATAGAAGAAGAAACTTTCTTAAAGGAGATCCGAGAGGTTATTTGCAAAGGTGAATAGGAATTATTGCCACATTACAATGGGCTGGATGCTTGGATACTGCTCAATTTGAAAAGTTGTTAGATCTTTGGCATAGAAGTCCCAGCAGTGTAGTTAGTTCACCTCTAAAATTGACCCAGGAGAGACATTATATTCTGCCAGGTGAGGAGACATGGCAAAGCACCTTAGATACTACTAAAGGCAAAACACGGCTACTTACCAGACAGTGAATCCACAGGCAGACGATTTTATATTTCCCAGCTTGGAGCTATCCTTTCATAACTACTGATTTTATTTAATTAAAACAGTTTGAAAAGATGAAGATGAACAGGGTGTCAGTGAACAAAACATTTCAAAATTGTCCACCAGCAAAAGTTATTTTTAATGTTTAATTACCAAGGAATAAAATGCTTAGATAATATGTATAAGAAAGTATCAGAAAAACAGTGTGAACAGGTCGACAGGGGCAGGCCTAGGTGACAAAATACAAGGATGGAAAGGTGGGAAATCTAAAATTCCTACATGTCAACATAAGAAACATATAAACATGAAACAGGAAAATGACATTATCAAGTAATTATTTCAAAGATATGCCTATAATCTAACTAAAAGTGGACTTACTGGAAAACACGTTATCTTTTTTTGTAATTTGTTTTTAATGAGCTTGTATTTCAAATGTAGTAAAGGATTTAGAACAATAAAAAAGTTGTTCCATAGAAGTATAGAGAATTCAAAAAAGGTGCCCTGAGCTATGTTTGTATTATTTAGAGGTGTATTGATCTAGTTTTGCCTTAGAAAAGGCTATCTTTTGTATATGCCCAAGAGACCCACTACTAAGCCAGCTAAAAGGTATTGGATGCTCAAGATGGTTTCTCTCTACTTTTTTGTATATCAAATTTATTCTCAAAATACAATATATAGTTTATGTCATACTTTTATCTCATTGAACAGTCTAGAATGTTTTCAGTAGCTACTCCAAGCTTTTTAAATTTAAAGCTGAAATCTATCACATATTTGCTCTGAAACTTTATGCCACAATAATGATGATGATAATGCCATCATATATCATATCATAATGTCCTATCGTATATCTGCATAGTTCTATTCCAGATAATAAAGATTGTACTTTTTTAGAAGTAACATTTTAGAAAATTAATTTTGAAATCTGCCAACCAAAATAGTTTAAAGAGCAGAAAACTTTAAGCATGATGGTTTCCAGAAGCTCAAAGAAGTCACTGGACGTTGGTGCTCCTTGATAACTGGACGCTCTAGATCTCTAACACTTTAGAGGTGTAGTGTATGTAAATCAGTGTATATTGTAGAGATTACTATCGTGCTTTCAAACTGTCTCTGAACACAGGTTAATTCTTTCACTTTTTTAGTGCTGAAGCTTTGATCCAGCTCCTCTTGTATACTAGGCAAACCTGCTCTCCCTGGGTTATATCTCCAGACCTTGTGAAATAATGTTAAAGATTTGTTTTCATTTTGTTGTATGAGTGTGTGTAGCATGTACCTAAGGAGACCTAGAATCTATCAGGAACTTCCCCTTTGCTACAGTGCATTGCAGATGGTTGCGATAGTCATGTAGGTATTGGGAGCCAGACCCCAGGTCTTCTGTAAGAGCAACAAGTTGCAGTTAACTGCTGAGCCTTCTCTCCAGCCACATGAGTGTAATTATTAAGAGAGCTGTTTTGAAGCACCCTTAACAAGCTAAGAGTACATTCATCATTACGTAGATTTCTCAGTCCATTTACTCATAAAACACTTCCATTGACAAGCTATTTGAATGATACTTTCCTTGGTTTTATTTAAATTATGTAATCAGTGAAACCTTTTCTTCTGTCTTTAAGGTCAGACATCTTGATGAACTCTGTGACTGCCCATCCCCATGCATAGCCCTGGCACCCCATACATAGCATTCACTTTCGGTCGCACATCTTTCTTCAAGGTTGCTTCCCACTTAGGTCTAACATGATGATTTAGGATTCCAATTACAGCAAGGTTCTTTTTTTTTGGATTATATTGTATATGTTGGGCTGAAGCACAAAAATATACTTCAGTTACTATATTTCTGAAACAAAGAGGCAAGATGGATTCAATTCACACAGTGTGAACATTCAGCACTAAATACACAGAGAGCAGTTTGGCAACAGTAAAATATTTCACCATCCCTGCTATTTTAGAAATAATGCCCTTTTCCATTTCTCGACTCTAAAGAAAGAATTAGAGCTAGAACTGTCCTGGCATATACACTTCACTGGCATATATACAGAAAGAAGCTCATTAGTGTTGGAATCCATCATCTTATAACTACTGGGAACAGGGAAAGAAAAACCAATCTGTTTGTTCCCTACTTCATATTCATGAGACTTCTTATAAAGCACTTTGATTGACACCTTTGGTATATGGTGTCTGCTCTCCTCAGATCAAGCCGGGGGTTTGGGTTCGCCTATCACTCAGGTCCACTTCGCTACCACAGTCTATTGTGGCTCTCTTTCACTCTTTAAATTGTATTGTGATGAATTGCCCACGTGGGAAATTTTTTTAGGACATCTTAATCCCAGCTTGACAGAAATCTCCTTGATAAATAATCTAGCAGCCCCTATGCCAAATGCAAGTGGATCGGCGGACAGAGATTTATGACAGCTCACAAGGAACGAGAAGTGACAGGCAGACTTTCCTGGCACACTGCAATCCAAGCAATGCACCAATCATCTGTTTATTTTTTTCTAAAATAATTGGATAAAATGTATTTATAGTTTTTCTGTAATGTTTTATGTGTGCATGTCTGTATGTGATAGAGAAAGAGACAGATAGACAGACAGACGGACAGAGAGGAATGCATATGTATGTACTCATATATAAATCTGAAATCGTGAATTATGGGATATTACTTTGTATATCAATTTCTGAGCATCATTTTTGTGTATAAGTTTGGTCTTTTCCCCCAAATAATTTCATTCTCAAATAAAAATTGTCTATGTTTACCACATACATAGAATGATAAAACCAAACTAATTAATATAAACATTACCTCTCAAATCTTTTTAGTAGAATACGAATACTAAGAATATACTCTCAGAAAAGTTCAAGAATTTAGACATTAGTTTAAACTATACTTACTGGTGTTTTGTAATGGATCAGGTAAACTCATTTCTCCTATCTGATTTTTATTTTTTTAAATTATTTTTTGAGATTTTGATAAAAATATTGAACCCTCCCAGCCATATAGCTCTCACACACTATCTTTCAAATTATGGCCTTTTTTTGGTTAATTGTTGTAACATACATATTTATGTGCATAACTGATTTTAATGAAGATTTTCTCAATAAATGCAGTATGTATTAACAGTGAACAGTGATAGTTCCTAGGAAGAGCAATGCCTCTAAACTAATTTAATGATATTCTATAAAAAGGAAAGCTGTAGAAGAAAATATGTGTGTTCCAAACAGACCTAGAATAATACTTGGTCACTTAGTTAAATTTTTAAAAAAAAAAAAAAAACCATTTTTTTTTTATCTGAAACCTCTTGTGATGTTCCCTGTAGATGTTAATCTAATTATAATTTTATATTCCAATCCAACTGATGTGGGCCTCACTAATGTGGCCAAACATTCAAACTAATTTACTTAGAAAATAATTCACACTATTGCAATGCCCTGAAATTTTGTTAAAAATTGTGAAAATCAAGTTACGAAAAAACTCTTGTCAGAAGAGGATCTAAATACTATCTTTCATGTATATTATGTGTATTCATAATGTATGTACACTTATTACGTGTGTTTATTTATTAAATCTTTAGAAACTGAAAACAACATTAAGAATGAAATCTAAAACCGAGTCGTAAATTTTAGTGCTTCTCCATTATTGCAAATACGCAGCGATTCCAGATACGCACTGAGACTTTGCTCCTGAGCCGCTATGTCTATAAAGTAACAGGCGTCTTCCCCTGCCCTTCACATGAACAGCACAGGCTCACCTCGAGCAAGGATCGACAAGTTGCTGTTTACTCTTAAAAGTTAGGCAGTTTCCGAGGCGTTGAGGTAGGCAACAGATGATCTTTCAAATTCAGTAAAGAAATAAAAAGAGAAGAGGAAGGCAACAACACCATTCCTTCTCCTGTGTGCTTGAAAGCACAGCCCGCAGTCTACCAAAGGGAAAAGGCTGTGATTTCCCAATGTGAGAAAGAAAGTAGTAATTGCATGATCGGACTCTCACCAAGAAGTCTGGAGTATTCTGAACAAACCTTGAGGAGCTTATTAAATTTCTGCTCAGCATCAGTTCCTTTACCTCGGCAGCTGCCAGCAGGTGACTCTGTGACCTCATTAAGATTGGAGCACAGAGTCAGAGATCAGAATTGCCCCTGGCCTGATAATTGAAAAGACACAGAGCTTCCAAATTAGTGTGCTTGTGTCCAAATTAGATAGTTAGACACACTGGTCTTTCGAGCATCAAATATTGTCTACCTATGAACAATATAACATCAATGGGTTATTAATTGACAAATGGTTTAATATGCAATGGTATATCTTACTGGAGAGTATTCATTGTCAGTGGACTTAGTTGATTCACATAATTATCTGAGAGTATTGGAAGCAACCATTGTCAAACCTACATTGCAGGAGAATAAACTGTGGCATGGGTAAGTAGGAGTTTGCCTAAGCCTGCTAGAGGCTTCAGGCCAGCTGAATCGCTGCTTCTGAGGCCTCTGGCAATAGTCAAAAGGGGGTTGAGATGGCTTCCTCACTCAGCCTGACCTTTGTATTTCCATACCAAAAAATCTCTCTCTCTCTCTCTCTCTCTCTCTCTCTCTCTCTCTCTCTCTCTCTCTCTCTCTCTCTCTCTCTCTCTCTCTCTCTCTCTCTCTTTCTCTCTCCCCCTCCCTCCCTCCCTCCTTCTCTCCCTCTCCCTCTCTCTCTCCCTCCCTCCCCCCCCCCTCTCTCTCTGTTGCTTTCCTATGTTTGTGTCTGACTAAGGAAGTCAGAAAAGAGCATAGATCCCTAGAACTAGAGTTGTAGAGAATTGGGTGGTGCCGTGTGGGTGCTGGCAAACAAACTCCAGTCCTGTGCAAGAACACTGTGAACACTGTGCGAGCCAGTGTTCTTCACTGCTGAGAGGTTTCGAGCCATTCTGAAATTCAGGGCTTCACAATGAATTTTAAACTCGCACTAACAGTCGTGTTCATATGCATTTACCACACACACACACACACACACACACACACATCAAGAGAGTTAAAATTAGAAAAACAATTAGCTTTATGGCTTTGTTTTGTTTTATTTTGTTTTGTTTTTCAGATTTCATCACATGGATTTCAAACTTCCTCATCATCACTATCTTTACTGGTTTTCTTTTCTCCATGACTCCACTGTACCCGCATATACATTTGTTTAGAGATATACATGTTTATATTATGGGATAGTATCCGCACATGACAGAGAGCATATAGGTTCCTTTTCATTTTTAAATTTCTGAGTCGCAACGACCTGGCTTTATACTATACATTCTAAGTCCATCTATTCCACCGCTATTTTTGTGACTTCATTTTTCTATAGAAATAAATAGTATTTCATATTTGATTTTTGTTAACCATTCCTTGGTTTACCCCTTTTGGTTCTGTATACTTGATGAAGTAAATAATATATCAGTAAATGGGGTGTATGGAGGGGATTGTCTGTGATAGGGCATGGAGTTATCTGGGTATATGCCCAGGAGTGAAATAGCTAGGTCACATGGTAGTTCTATATTTGATTTATTGACTATCCGTCCCTGCAGCAGGGAAAACTGGTTACCCATCACCCCCACATATTCACTTCTTTTCAAAAGTCAGATCTTTTGATAATAGTCATTCTGACTGGGTAAGGGGTTCTCGCACGGTATTACTCACATACATTTCCCTAATGGCTAGGAATAGTGAGCGCCTCTCTAAACAGTTATTAGCCAAATGCGTTTCTGTATTTCTTTTTTTGTTAACAGTTTATTTGATTCATTAGCTTATTTACTGACTGGCAGTTTTATTCCTTGACACTTAGTTGCTGTGTCTCATTGTAAATTCTGGATATTAGCCTCTCCTTGGAAGGTAAAGCTTTTCTCCAACTCTGGGTATTTGTTCTGCTGGTTGTTTCCTTTTCTGTACAGAAATGCTTTACTTTAGTGTAGTCCTACCTGTTGATAGTTCCGGTTAAATCCTGTGCTCTTCTGTTCTGTAAGTCTTTGCTAACCTCCATGTCTTGAAGGGTGATTTTCATGTTTTCTTCTAGAAGTCACAGCATTACAGATTTTAAATTAAGGCTTTTGATCCATTTAGAATTGATTTTTGCACAAGGTTGAAGACGTGAATCTAATTTCATTCTTCTGCAGGTAGAAATATGCTTTTGCCAGCACCATTTGTTGAACCCATTAGATTCTCTCTCTCTCTCTCTCTCTCTCTCTCTCTCTCTCTCTCTCTCTGTGTGTGTGTGTGTGTGTGTGTAATTAGAATACTTTTTTGGCAATGGTATGTATTTATCTAAAAATTTGATTGTAAACCATAAGTTTGAAAATTCTGCAACTTTATAAGAAATTATCAGAAGGAAAAAAGAAGTATGAAGGTGTTTTAGATTGAAATAAAAATACCAGTTCCAAATTATGGCCACTAGTGTACACTAAGCCACCAACCAAGAAGTTCACATGGAGGGACACATGGCTCCGGCTGCATATGTAGCGGGGTACAGCCTGGTCAGGCATCAATGGGAGAAGAGGTCCTTAGTCTTATGAAGGTTCTGTAGATGGCCCCATGTAGGGGAATGGGAGGGCAGGGAGGCGGGAGTGGGTGGGTGCGTGAGTGGAGGAACATCCCCATAGAAGCAGGGGAAGGGGGAGGGGACAGGGGGCTTCCAGGAGGGGGGAACTGGGCAAGGGGATAACACTTAAAATGTAAATAAATTAAAATAAATAAATAAAATATAAAATAAAATAAAAAATAGAGATTTCAGTGTATGGGAATTTTTTCTAATAAAAATGTAAACAAATAATAAAAGTTGAGGTTTCAGACGCTAGTAGCATCTTGTGCTCTGCTTACTGATGCAGCTTACATGAAGTTCTCCAACAAAACAAGCATAATCCAATACTCATTTAAGCATATTTGAGATAAATTCTTTAATATCTTACCTATTCCAAGTATATTGCCATAAATTCATCTATTACAGAATAAACTAAATTCCTTAATAGGTAGCATTTATTTTCAAAATATAACCTTACAAGGCATTTCTTTTTATTATATTTGTTTTATATGGTATGTTTCTTGCCCTTATTATGGGTCATTCAAACATACTATATATATTTATGAATAAAATATACATGAAATGTTAAATATTTATATATTTGATCCTGTAATACAGATAATTAAGTATAGCCCATTAAGGGAAAATCTGTGAAAACAGTGAAAAACATTCAGGAATAATATCTCATTTTTTTAGATGAATTGAGTGGTTAGGAGCTTGTTCTATTCTTCCTGAGGACCAGAGTTCAGTTTGCAGTACCCATGTCAGATGACTGATTGCTGCCTATCATTCCAGCTCCAGAGGATCTGTCACCTTTGATGTCCACCCCAGAAAACTCACAAGCAGGATCACACATACCAAGCTATCACTGTAACGCAATTCAAGTACTGACTTGAATTGATTACTAATATTTTTGGGTGTGGAAATAATAGTGCTGTTTACTTATGTTCTTTCTATTTACTACAAACATGTGTGTGCATACACACACGTGTGTGTAATCTTCAGGAGATATTTGGATAGAGTACAGCTTAGTGTTTCTACTGGGAATCTCATCTTCATGCATATTTTATTATAGGTAATTTTAGCTGAATGCTTAATTCTTCTAAAAAATGATTTCTCGCTTGTCTAGATTATGCCTGTGGGCACATCCCACCTAAGAGAATTTGTGAAAAATGATCAGGCTTAACTAAGCTTTGAAATTCATGGCAACAGAGGAGAAACCATGGAAAGTAATTTTTACCCACAGTGGAAAATAAGTTGAGTTCATTATTCTACTCCATATATTAGAAATTTATGTCTCTCTATTCATCATATGAAATTATGTCTTCCATTTATATTTTCACTCATATATTAGAAAATTTCAATACATACATGAGTTTAGACTTTTCTAAATATTGAGTTAAGATTTAAACTTATTTTAGAAATAAACCACAAGGATATACTATCCAGCAGACCTTTGATGAGAAGAGATAGAAATTATCTTAATATCAATTATCTCATAAATTGCACTACATATTAGAGACTGACTGAAGTTATATACTATATTTAGTATATATATATATGTTTGTATATTATATATAGTATATAGTATATATATATGTGTTATATATATATTAAATACTATGTTCTGTCTCAATAATAGTGCAGTGAATTAAACATGTATTTATAAAGATAATTATTGATTTGGCATTTTCTTCATTTCTGAAAATGCACCTAAGATTACTTTTGTAAAAAGAAAAAGAACATGTTCTGGGGTTCTGAAACATACGTATTTACTCCTGGGTAATGCTCGCATCCCAGTTTTTAAATGTGTCCTTTCTAACCTGTCCTACTCTTCTTCTACCCTCCCATGCTCAGTTTCATTTTAAAGGCACTCACTTTAGAGATGAGAGACAGCACCAGGTGGGAGCATCCTCAGGGCTCGTGTCTCCGCTGTCCCATCACACATGTTCCCGGTCCACCTCCTTTATCCTGTATCCCTCACCCATTTTCTTTGTTTCTGACTTAGGTGAATTGCATTCTATTATGTTCATGTTTCTCAGCATCTTGTTTCTGTTTCTCCTTTATGCTCTGTAATATCGTTGATCCTTTCTATCAGCTATCCCTGTTTTCAGAGTTTCGTTCTTTAAAGCAAACACATCTGTAAACACACCTATTAGTGAACTATGAAAGACAGCCATGAACAAACAGAGTGGATCTCTCTCGTACCCAGCTTGAGTCCCTTCTATTGTCCCAGTTTCCCCATATCGCCATGCATAATGCTGTACCTTAATCGGTAAATTCATCATGTCTCCCACTCTCACAGAAGGTGGCTCACTTGCTGGGATCCGTACCTTTGCTCTATCTCTCCTGCTAATCTTTCCCAACCCTCTTAGAAATATTTAGTAGCAATGCCTGTATAGAAATTTCAACCTGTAACATTCTGGGCTAGGGAGAAGAGCCGTTCCATGAACTTACAAGCTCTACTATTCCAGCACTAACAAGAAGCAAGACCCTTAAATGTTGGTGTTCCCTTTGCCCCATTTCGTCTCCCCACCAGCTCTTCCATCTTAAGACTGTACTCTTTCATGACACTGAAATGCCCCCTGAACTATCAACCTCCTTACTGTGTCTCACTTATCCTTATGTAGCTAGCACAGATGTTCCCCTTTCACTGGTACATCTATAGAGTCATATTCCCTCCATTTTGCGAGAGATAGTCCCATTGTCCGCTTTTAGGCTGCACTGTTCCTTCCCGTCATTCACACATCAACCCTAGGAGCAGTTTTTCTGTCTCCCTTAGTCGACTGTACTTCTTTAACCCACCAACTACCTCCGAGACATCAGCTGCAGTGTCACCAGCAAATTTGTGTTTAAGCTACCACAGAATCACTGGATGGAAATACAGTATACATTTGAAAACAAGAATGTAGTTCTCAGACTAAAACTAGAAAAATTTGCATATAAACATTTTCTGTGTATGACAGGAAAGTATTTCTGTGTCTGTTTGCATTGCTTACATTTGACTTCTTGGAGTCTGAGTCTCTCATTTTCTCTCCTTCCCTTTCCCCCTCTGCTCCTCTCTTCCACTCCCTCTCCATTGTGGTCACATGTAGAAGGGCTCTCCAGGACTGGGGATCCTTTAGGAAGGCGGGAGCTTTTCCAGTCATTCCTCACAGAAAGCTCTCTTCCCTTCCTGCTCTCGTGTCCCTCTTCACGGTGTCTTTCCTTCTGCATCTTCACTGTAGGATGCATTATTGTTGCTGAAAGTCTGAGAGTGGTTTCAGAACAGTGTGATTTTGTTGCAGCATTCCTGTTTATAATATTGTGATATTACCATATGGACCCAGATGCAGGCATTTATTTTTGTTTGTTTGTTTGTTTGTTTGTTATTCCAGCATAAGGAGTGAGTTATCTTTTCTTGACCTTACAGATAGTTTCAGGCTTTTATTTACATTGTGTGTGTGTGTGTGTGTGTGTGTGTGTGTGTATGTGTGTGTGTGTGTATGAAGCCAGGTGACGTTTTCTGTCTTGCAAGGCAGAGGTGAGACTTCTATGGTCTTTCTATGCCACAAACTAATAATTCCCTCTAAGGGGCACATCATAAAAATGACTCAGAATTCATCCCTGCTTGGCATCTTTTTGTGTGGCTCTACATGGGGAGTTTTGTAGCTACTAAAAATATCAGTTTTCCACATTCAAGTGAAACACACAATGGATCTATTTAATGGGATTTTTTAAAAAAAATAATGGGAACAATATTGAACTCACACTGCTACAATTCCTATATTGAGATACTAAAAAATTATATATATATATATATATATATATATATATATATATATATATATATATATATATATATGTGTGTGTGTGTGTGTGTGTGTGTGGTGTGTGTGATTTTGTTTCATACTTTTATTGCTTAAAGTTAGTGATGTATATTAAGTACATTTATAATATACAAGAAGACATTTTAAAGTCAATTATTTATAAATATGTGTCTGCTCTAAATTGTACTTAGCATTACCAAATAAAATTTCAAATTATTAAGCAACTACTCAAAGGTAAAGTTAAAATACATTATTATACCTGGATAGTATTTTATTATAATATGCCATACTATGTACATAATATTCAACACACACACACATACACACACACACACATGATTCATTTTTTATGTATATGTGTGAAATTTTTTCCCTGAATGTATGTCTTTGCACCAGTTAACATGTAGTGTCATAGAGGACAGAAAAGGACATTAGATCTCCAGTAACCGGAGTTCCAGATGTTTATGAACTACCATGTGGGTGCTTGGAAACAAACCCACATCCTCTGTAAAAGCAACAAGTATCTGAGCCGCTGAAGCATCTCTACAGAGCTTAAGTACTTAATTTTAGTTATAATGAGAGAGTATTAAAAACTTAACCAAATATAGCTGACTTGTAAGATTTGACCACATTAAAAAGCAATTAAAAATGCTAACTCTGAAATATTATATATAATCTTTTGTGCTAAATTTAGCTAAGTATGTTTCCATAGGTTACAGCTTGCTCAAGTATAATTAATGCTTTGCCTAGATTACCTTTAAGTCTACAATATAAGTGACACCTTCATTTTGGTTCATGGTAAATGTTTTGAAGTTTAAATGTTTTTATATAAATTAACACATCCGAATATATTTGACAAGCCAATGAAAACACTTATTGTTAATTCTAACATGTGCTAAAATATCTTAGATACTTGTCAGTTTGTATTGGAGCATTTAGGCACACATGGTAAAATCTATCTCTATATATCTATGCCTATACCTATATCTATGTACATAATAGTTTTCTATTGTTATCTGGACACTGGAATAAAGGAATTGTTCCCACTTGTGTTTGGTAGTAAAAATATGGCAACCTTTCTCACTTCTGTTTGCCTTGTTTGCTGTTTAGAATCGTGAAGCTTTGTTATCATAAATATATTTGTATTTTTGATTTTTCATAGCCACATAACTTAAGGCTTATCTTGAAAGAGTTTCTGTGACTTTAACACAGAGGTAGTAACAGTGCTGGTGGGACTGCAATGAGCTTATGTGACAATTACGTGTGATTAAGTGTCTGATTAAGTGTCATGCTTCCCTTTTGTTCTTCTTTAAGTCAATGATGGTTAATTTCTTTTAGTTTGAAATTACTCTTTATTGAAAATCTCATGCATGCATATAATTATTTTAACAAAATTTACCCCTAAATCTCTCTTCTTTACTTTCTCTCTAATTTCCTATGCCTCTTCCTCCCAATTTCACGTTCTCTCCTTCAAACCCACTAGTCTTAAGTTCTGCCTGTGGATGGTTGGGAGAGTGCAAACGACTGGAACTTGAGTAGCCTCTCAGGGAACATATTTACCTTCATAAACCTCAGTCAAAAGTGAGTTTTCATGAACCCCTCTCCTGTAAATATTTTGACTGGCTTGACTTTCTGCAGGTTTTGTGCATACAATCCAGTCTCTGAGAGGTCACAAATGCAGTGACCCTGTCATGCCTGGAAAATACAGTTATCCAGTACCTGCGGCTCTAGTCCCTTTACACAGCCACTTTCCTGGTGATTTTGAGCCTGGACAGGAGAGGCTGTGATATGGATACCTCATTTAGAGCTGAGAACACTAATTTTTTCAAGCCTCACAACTCTAGTTCTAGGGGAAGTTTATTGTTATGTACATAGAGCAGAAATGTCTAGGAGAAGTTTATTATTATGTCCATATAGCAGAATGAGAATACTAGGTTCTCCTCATTGGTCATCATCTAGCTAGCCTCTGATTTTTTAGGCGTGGTTGATATATCACAAGTTAGATCTGTTTTCAAAGATGTCATATATCTTTCTTTCAGCCTCTGATCCATTTTTGTCCCTGCACTTTCTTTAGACAGGGACCATTCTGGGATAAAAATTTTTAGATGGGTAGGTGGCCCTATCCCTCTACTGGGGTTCCTGTCTATATTCCAGAGGTGGTCTGATCAGGTTCTGTGTCTCCAAGCAATCCATTCCATCTGCAGACACCAGACCCTGATACTATTGCTCACGCCAAGATGTGCTCGCAGACAGGAGTCTGGTCTGGCTGTTCTCTGAGATGTCCTACCAGCACCTGACTAAGACAGATGCAGATACAGCCAAGCATTGGACTAAGCCCAGGGACCCCAGTGGAAGAGTTAGGAGAGGACTGAAGGAGCTGAAGGGGATTGCAACTCCATAGAAAAAACACAGTGTCAATTAACCAAACCCCTCAGAGCTCCAGAGGCTAAACCACTAACCAAAGAGTACGCATGGGCCAGTCCATGGCTTCTGCTGCATATGCTGCAGAGGACTGCCTCTTCTGGCATCAGTCAGAGGAGAGGTACTTGGTTCTATGGAGGTTGATGCCCCAGAGAATGGGGATGCTAGAGGGGTGAGGGGGGAGTGAGTGTGTGGGTGGGGGAGTACTCTCTTAGAGGCAAAGGGGAGTAGAATGGGAAGGGGGGGTTCGTGGAGGGAAGACCCGGAAGGGGGATAGCATTTGAAGTGTAAACATTGGCAGTGTGCTATTTGGGTGACATCTATGGGATTCAAACTGAACAACAGCTTCAAGAGTAATAGCCATACCTGGCACTAGGCTTTTTATGTAATGGTCTATTGTATCTAAGGATGCTCACTCCATTATAGAATAAGACAATTTAAAGTTTATATATATATATATATATATATATATATATATATATATATATATATAGCTTTTATAATATCCTTCTGTGGTTTTAATAGTTCTTTAGTGTTAACTCTCCCCCCTCATACTTGTATCTCTTGCTCCCATTAACCCTCTTGTTCTATTATGTGTGTTTCCCGTCTATATTATTCATATTTTCTACACATGACTTATATCCCCCCTTTGGATCTTTCCCTAGTTTTCTGAATTTTATGAATACTTCATTAAAACATTTTTCTAAACACCTAAATCTAGCATCCCCATTGAAGATAGAGTATTTTTGCTTGTTTGTTTCCAGGTCTGGGTTTTTCCAGTCATAACTATTTCTAGCACCATCCATTCACCTGGGAAATTCTCAACGTCATTTCTCTTTACAGAAGTAATATTCCATAGTGAATATGGACCATATTTCCATTACCCATTCACCAGTTGATGGATATCTGGGTATCATTTACTGGGTATTGCAAATAACTATCTGTGCTATCACTTACTGGCTCTTGGGAATAGAGCAGCAGTGAACAGAGATGAGCATGTCTTTGTAGTAATCTATAGATTTCTTTGGGAATGTGCACAGATTAAATGTCATTAGATATCATTCTATTTAATAATTTTTCTTCAGTAGTTTACAACACTAAATTGTAAAATTATTGAGGGTAGGAAGTGTGCCTTTTATCTGAGTTTGCACAAGTCATAACTCAAAGTGGAGAGGGATAGAGAAAAGCCAAATATATTTTTTAAATATACAAATTTCTAGAAATATAACTACAAGAAGGTCACTGTAGTATTTGATAAGATATTCTTGAGGTGTAGGATCTTGGCAGCCTTGGTAAATAATATTAATGATTCCTTTTATTTTTAATATAAAGCTTGAATTCAAATTGAAAGGAAAACACACCTGATTAAACTTGTCTATATTCTTAAAGATATTCATTAATGGAGTAATTTAGTTTCCTTATTTATTTACTTTATTTAGCTTTTAAGCATCCTACTGTTCTTGAAATATATAATACATACACCTATATGTGCACCCCACACACACACCAACACAGAGGCAAACACACCACACACAGACATAACACAGGGGCCTCATTAACAGGAGAAGAATCGAATTGGGGGCAGTATTCTTGTTATGACTTTGTGGGTTTTTTTTTTCCTTTAAATTTTTCTTTGATAAAAAAAAAAAGCCACACTTTTTAGAGTCAAAGTTTTCCCCCATAGAAGGTAGAACTGAATGGAAGGAAAAAAAAAAACCCAAAGGTTTACAGGGAATAATTTTCAAAGGAACTGGCTATGTTCTTTGAGTTAGAAGGTGGTGATTACTTTCTCCGATTCAGAGAAGTGTGAGCCAGCCTAATTAAACACCTTTTTGCTGAAAAGCGGCTTGATAACTCGAGACTGCCTTTGGAAGCTCTCAAAGCTTTTATCAGTAAGCTATTACTATAAAAGTCTTCTAAAGCAATAACTTATGAAATATTACTTTCCAGTCCTGATGGAAATTATTACTTTGTTTAAATACAAATACACACGAGGATGCTTATGTTGGACAGATGCAATACTATATATTTAAGTGTGTTGAATATACAGTCATTGAATGTAAATTAAGCATGTGATTTCTAATATCAGTTAAGGAAATGATTTCATACAAGGGATATTGTCTAGATTAGGGGATGTGGAAAGAAATACAATTCTTTACCCTATAGCATCTCTCTTTTTTCTTTTCTTTCTCTCTCTCTCTTTTTTTTTGAGCTATAGTAAGCCTTTATCTTCTTTGTGATTTTAGTTATTATTCACCCAATTTACAATATATTCATAAAATGTAATTTTGACCAATAAATACCCTGGAATGTACTTTGTGGGGTTTGTGCCATGATTCAATTGTATGATTTTTTTTTCTAAGAAAAAAGTATTGTGTGTCTCTCTTCTTCATGTCCCAATTCTTACTTAGACAGGTGCTTTATAATTTAGTTTGAGATCTGTAGAGAGATGAGGCCTAATAATATCAAAGAGCTTTGCCAATCTCTTACATACAAGTTTCTGTGAATTGATTTCCTCCCCCCACAATGCCAGGAGGAGATTGTGATAGATTTAAAGGTATTACAAAAAGTCCTTTATTTCATTGAAAATGGCCCAAAGCACTATAAAAGAATATTTGATGTGACAGTATTACAGCATGAAGAGGATATGAGATCACATTTAGGTCAAGGAGAAGGGTACTGTAAACAGATCCACACAGCGTGGGTCTGATTTGATTTAACTTTATGGGAATTGAGTATACTGCAGTGTTATATTACAAATAAGATTTGAGGAAACTTAATGAGCCTGAATCCTCATTAGATGGACTTGCTTTTCTGCATGTTTGATTGAAGGCAAGAGACCAGTATTATCTTTTAGTAATTAATTTCCTTTGTGCCACAGAATAGAATAGAATTTTTTCTAGAACAATTTATTCATAGTTAATACAGTTATGGATATGAAACAATTAGGAGTTGGCTTATATTCAAGATAAGGAGAAACTAATTGATAAGCTGGATTTTTTTATGCATAGAACATGAACATGCAATCTTGCCTTGGAGAGCATTTTATGTGGAGGTGAATAGCAATGACATTTAATTACTTAGAATGTTTACTTTCAGGTTTTTTTCTCTGATTTATAAAATTTATCACTAAATATCCTAAAAGAACTGCTTTTTCTCAGCTGTAAATTATACCTTTAGATCATGAACTCTATAATAAGGAATTATTTCAATATGACAAGCATAGCTGATCTTCTGAAATGATAAATTCATTCTAAACTTTTATCATAAAACATGTCTGTAATAAAGTTTATGTATCCCATTATTCTGTATTTTTGTTGCAGTCCTTTAAGTTATGGCTTTTATCAAGTTGGCAACCTAATTTTCAATGTGATGATTTTAGGTGAGGATTTTGTGAAGTTATCTGTGTTAATGTGAATAGTGCTATATTGGTTACTTTTCTGTTGTTGTGAAGAGACACCTTGATCAAGGAAACTTATAAAGGAAAGCATTTAATTTAGGGTTCATCCTGACTGACGGTCCTAAAGACAATGCCCATCGAGGTGGGGAGCATGGCAGCAGACAGGTGAACATAGAGCTAGAGCAGTATTGAGAGCTTCCATGTTGAGACTCCAACCAAGAATGAGGTAGGGATGGGGTCTCTGAAACTTTGTGTGACTGGCATGGACATTTAAACCCCAAGGCTTGTCCTCTCCCACTCCATGACAAAATTCTTCCAGCAAGGCCACACCTCTCAATCCTTCTCAAACAGTCCACCAACTACAGAATTTGGCTTCAGATATATGATTTTATGTGGCTATGCTCATTCAGACTACCATAGTGCCCTTCTATAAGATCCTCAGAGGAGTGCCCTTCCTTCTTTCCCAAGTGAGAATATAAGGAAAAGAAATTATCTCAGAGCCATTAAGAGTGACCCTTCTCACTAGTGGCTAATCTGCTAAATCTTCCTTTTAGACTTCCCAGCATTACAAATTTTGATAAATTAATGCTTGTTAATGTGAGCCATTCAGTCAATGTTGATTTGATTTAGCATCTGTTTTAGTTTCTTTCCTTGATGCTGTGTGACTTCAAAGAGGGAGAATTTATACTGAATCCCAGCATAAGGAAACAGTTTATTGTGGTAGAGAACTCAAGATAGCAAGAGGTAGCTTAGAAGTAGCTGGTCTCACATCTATAATCAGGATGCAGAGAGAAATGATTGAATTCTTCCTGCAACTCAGCACACTTTCTCCATTTTTTTTATAATACAAGAAATGGACATACCCAGTCTTCCCACATTAATTATTGTCATCAAGATAATGCCTCATGTGCATTCCAATAATGATTTCCCAGTTGATTCTAGATTGTGTCAAATTGATAATGAACACTATCACAACATCTCAATGAGATGTGGTATATCACAGACTATAGAAATTATACTTAGGTATCAGAGAATCCAATACAACTTCTAACATAAAGCTCTACATGAAATTATATCAATAAACATGTATTAATTGATTTAATTAGATCAATTGTATTTTGTTAGGGATCTCTGCTGTATCCTTAGATATGTTGATAATTTCATCTTTGTTATTCTTCTCTTTTCCTATACACATAGACCTGTTTACATTTTCCATGCTTATGAATAGACTACGTGCTTTGTAACATTGCCTTTAATTTCGAGCCCTTACAAAGATTTGGTGAAATAATTTTTAATATTTTCTTTTAAGAGTTATGAATCCTTTCAAGCATTTGGTCCCAGACCCTGACAAGGCCCCGGGATGCTCCCATAGGCAGATGCCCATTTCCTTCTGACCTGTGATATAGTGTTTGGATACACCTTGTATATGCTCATTCTCTCTTAAATCACAACATCTCTAGGTTATTTATAATTCCCAGTGAAATAGCTGTGTAAGTAGTGATGTTCATTAGGAAATAAAGAAAACTAAAAAGTGGATACCTGTTCATTACAGACAGGATTTTAAAAATATTTTTGCTTTGAGGTTAATTAAATGTCTATAAAATGCATAGATAGAGAATTCCAACTAAGACATTTGACATACTGTCTTGTAAGATGAAGGCAACACAAGAGGCTACACAAGACTCAATGATTTTTACCAGTTGCTTGACAAGAATCTAGATCTAGAGGTCTTTTGTGCCTTGTGATATTTATTACTCTCTGCCTTGGTGGCATTGAGGACAATGTGTTCGGCTTGTTCATCACAAGGTCAAGTCAGAGGCTCTGAAGTAGATCACTCCTATCAAATCCCAACACCTCTGCCACTTAGTAATTTAGGGGAACTTGAATGGTCTAATGTCTATACAGTAGTTTGCTGTGTATAACTGTCTGTACAATGGTATGCTCTTACTGACTGTACAGTAAGTAGTATGCTGTCTATTAATGTGATATGATAGTATACTCTGTATTACTGACTGTACTGAATGTTGTCTATTACTACCTATACAATAGTATGTTGTCTATTACTGTCCATACAGTAGTATGTTGTCTATTACTGTCTGTACAATATTATACTATCTTTTACTGACTTTATAATAGTATACTGTCTGTTAATGTCTGTGCAACAATATCCTATTACTACCCATACAATAATATCCTGTTTATTAATATCCATACAATAGTATGTTGTGTTACTATCCATACAACAATATGCGGTCTATTACTGTTTTACTAAATTTGCATGAATATAGTTTCTGTAAAGCATTTAGTAAATGCTTCACATTGGGATGATCTCAGCTATTGTTTTAATTTTTGTTATATTATGATGCTCAGCTAAGATAACCTGTGTGAAAGAAATATTGTAGATTACAGAAACAAACAGACATTTTAACAATTAGTATTAGGAACACATTAAATGTGTATTTAGTGCTAGTTTTCTATAAAAGACACAAAAGAAGGCTACTTGAATTTTGCGCATGGGGGCCAACAGCTTAAAATTTTTTCACTGTTGACAAGACTCACATCTAAGAGGTGTGAGCAGAAAATTATAGAATAATTATAGGACTATTAAGAGGAATTTTAAGTTACTGGAAGATTTCAATGAAGCTGATAAAAGTTAGGTGAGAGAAATAATAATAATAATAATATTGCTCAAGGAAAAAGAAAAGGTAAAGACATACTAAATATTTTCAGTATTTGAAAAACTAAGTTCTCAAAAAAGAGAAAAATAAAAATGACATGTCTTTTTTGCTTTTTAGTACATTATGTTTCTGATTTCTTAAACCAAGTCTGGCCAGTGATGGACACATTGTGATTTTCTGACCCCAGCTGTGCATATAATGCACATTTGTGTCAACACAGCATATGATTCAATTACCTCCCATAGATTGATTCGGGAGAGGTGTTTCCATAGCAACATAGCAAAAACAAAAATCTGCCTACTGTCTAAGATCACACATTTCTTTTTCTAGGACAGCCTACTCACCAAAGTCTCAGTCTCTGTGGGTAAACTAAGGTCTTATGTAAATTATTAAAAGGTAAAGAAAAAATGAGATGACAGTGTAGGAATGATAAATAGTTTAAGTCAGAGTAGCCTTACATGGTGGGCATAAATCACCTTTGATAGAAGTCAACTGCATGAGTAGGAGGTAGGGAGAACAGGAGTGGTGAAAATCCATGTCTAAATATAAAACTGGTGAGGTGCCTCCAGCCAGTGGGAAGAGTGGGAGCACTTTTGAGAATGTAGGCATACCTCTCTTTGCTGACACCTTTAATAAATTAAATCCCTTTTGTAGTTATTTTTTTGACAATTCTTAATCCAAAATAGCTAATGCAGCTAAGATACTGTTTTGAATCACTTTGTCTATATCTCCTTTAATTCCTGTAAATACTCTGAAATGGCTTCTTCTGGGTCCATTGCACAGGTTGGTGTCCACCATACATAGAGCTTCAGCGTGTGAGTTCCTGTTCCTGCATTCTTCACCAGCCAAACTCTACACGAAACTGCCACAGAAAGCAAAAACCCGTGTGAGAATTGTATCCAATAGCCGAAGCAGTGCTTTCTGATATTCTTGCCCTTCTCTGTGTCTTTATACACATAGTAGCTAATCGCCTCAAATGTTGAAGCAATGGAGGGACAGTGGGAGATTGTAACATCACTCTGTTGTAGGAGTTGAGAGCTAGAAATTCAAGCAGTTTTAAAAGCCTTAACTTGTTATTAGAGAAATATAATGGCCAATTCTTAATGGATAATAACGTCTTGAAAGGTATATGAGAAAATGAATGGCTCTTTATGGTCCTGTCATCATAGATTTAATAATAAATTAGATGGACGCTCATGTTACCAACCCTCCCCATTAACCGCTTTTTGTTTGTTCATATTCAGTTCTGTATTTACCTATGTAAGTTCACATGTAACAACTGTGAAAACATTCACTTGCGATAACACAGTGTTCTAAGAGCTGAAGGCAATGGTTAGAACATGGAGACTTTAATAAAACACCTACAAATCCCTGTGCACATTTGGTTGTAACAATCACTGTGTACCACTTTGGTGGTAATGTGCTATGGTAATATCTACGTGTTTTGTGTCTACAGCAAGATCCTTGTCCTCCTAGTTTTACTGTTTTCAAATCAAAGATAACTGTTTCAGAGACAAAGTTTCTCAAGCTACTATCACACCCAAAGTGTGAGCTTAAGGCCTGATTGCATTTCTGTGTTGGCACACATGCAACCAGTGGTTTTTGCTTCACACACTCATTTCCAATATGCTTTATTTTCAAGTTTTATTTTTCAAATCCAGAGCGTTAGAAGAAACAGTTTGCTTTTGCCCTTTTATTTCCCACAGCTTTGAGAATTTGCACTAAAGATAATAAGTTTTCCCATTGTAGCATGCTGCGGACATTGGCTTTAGAAGGCTGTTAGTCACTTTTCAATGAATGTAGATGTTTAGATCTCAGAGTGACAGGACTCATTCCAAGAGCTGCAGGCTAAACATGTCGATGGTAGGACAGGAGAATGTTCAGGTGTAAGGAATTCCCTAGTATCTCTGTCATACTTGGCCTGGATGAACATTGAGTACTGTTTAGACACATTGAGTTCTTTGACAGATGTGTGGGACATATTGAAGACGTACTGAAGACAATGGCTGTACCAGTTAGGGGACTGAGAGTCTGGAAGCAGAAGGGCCTGTGTCCTATAAGAGCAGACACAATCAGATATGATGCGTTTGAACCTGTTGAAGCTGTTGTAGTACCAGCACATCCACCACGTCCACCAGGAGTGTTTGTAACCCATTTATACGCTGTCTTCTTTGTGCTCGTGTTTAGGATGTGGCACTTGACACTTGTTCTTTTGCTCATATCCTGAACACCCAGCATGTTTCACCCTGGTCATCAGAACAAGCTTAATGGTAAAAGGGCAGACTCATATAAGTAACTTAGCCTGGGTTCACCCAGCCCACTCCCCAGGGGAAAGCCCAATGCAGGGACCCTTGAGCCCTATGGAATACTGAGTCACACAGGCTTTCCTTATTCTTGCTTGGGAAGGCCCTGTAATCTCCAGGCATCCTGTTGGTCTCCTGGTGATCATTCATCTCCCTGGGATCTGCAAATATGGAATTGATTTTGTTTTATAAATCTGGTTTTTGCCATCTTCTTGCACCTCACCTGACAGACATGCCAACATTGAATCCTAATCTGAATCCCTAATGCTTCTGGTCAGACCTCTGCTAGGGTAGTGATGTAGGTAGGCATCTCGCCTCTTGAAAGCAGTGGTTCTCAGCCTGTGGGTCGTGACCCACTTCAGGTCGGCAGATCAAATATCCTGAATATCAGATATTTAAAGTGTGACTGATGGAAGTAGCAACATCGCAGTTATGAAGTAGCAAAGAAATAATTTTATGGTTAGGGGGAGTCACCACAAAATGAAGAACCATATTAAATAGTTTCAGTATTAGGAAAGTTGAGAACCACTGCTCTGAAGAGAAATGAAAGGCTAAATGGGGAGGATTTAAATACAAACAATACAACCACATGGTAGTAAGTCATAAGATAATATGATAGATGCATATTGGTTTAATAGTTCTAGTAAATGCTAATGGAGCAGCCAACCTAGATTCCATAGATGCGGGAGACTCTCAAGCCAAAACAGTAGACACCAACCCAGTAGGCAGTGTGGATTCTATCTGTCTTACTTACTCCTGACTCCCAGCTCAGGAGGCATTCGGGCAGGTAGCTGCTCAAACCTGAACTTAGAAAGCATCTATCTTCCATTCACTACTTGTGTGTTTGTTTAGAGTCTTATGCAGCCCATGATTGTGTTGAAGCTGTTATGTATTGAATACTAGGATTGAAGTCTTTGAATTTCTCCTGCCTCAGCAGTCTAAGTGCATGAATTCTAGACTTGTGACAACCTGCTTTCCTTTGAGGAAATCCTCTTCTTCCAGACGGGCCAGCCTGCACACCTATATAACTTGCCTCACAGAATTATCTTTATTTCTCTGTTTCACACACTAGCATATCCTCTACTTTGAAGGAAGTCACTCCCCTTTACAACAAAATTTGCTGTGTAAATACTTTAAAAAAATACAGTCTTTCTGAGTCCATTAACATAATAAAATCACATGAGAGTCCTGTATAGAAATATCTTCCAACATGGCAACTGAATTTGGAACTGATTAAGAGAGTGCTAGCCAAAACAGTTCAGAAGCTTATAAGTTTAGTAAACTTATTTTAAAATTAAATATATTATTTTGTGTATTTGAGTGTTTTTGGCCGTGTGTGTGTGTGTGTGTGTGTGTGTGTGTGTGTGTGTGTGTTAGCACTGTTTTTATAGTTACTCACAGATCAAGTTAGTCCAAAATAGGTAAAGAAGAGGTCACATAGTGATAATATAGTCAACTCACAACACTGAATTTATTTGTATACAATCTGTTGATAAGCAAAAGTTGGAAGGCCATTGGTATTAACATTATAGCTATTTGCTGTCTCTGGAAGTATTGTCTTCTCAAATAAATACTTTGACATTCTATATCAGCTGTATAGAAGTCTGGATCAGTTTTTAGTAGGACTAAGGACTGGACTTGCTGAGGAGCAGACCTTGCATCAATCTGTCCTGTATCTTGGTGAAATACCACCCTTTTTAAATGTTCGTGTAATATTCAGGTAGTTTAACATTTTGAAAAATTAAATGATGATGTATTTATTGGGAAATATGCTTGTTACATAGGAAGATACGTTTTGAGACGAGAAGGTCATATCAATATCTGGCATTTCAAAGTGTCATGTAATAAATGATGGTGCTTCTCTGAACTTAGTTATCAATCTTGTGGAAGTCTGAAAGTCCTTATCTCTACATTTCCACACACACAGTGATCATAGGCTTGCCGACCATACATGGCAAAAGACATAGAAGGTATTCAGACATGGGAGGACTGGAAGGAACTTGTGGTCATTTAGAGGGGAGATTGGGAACAGCCTGATGTGTGTCATAATAGTGGACAGGTGTGGCATCATGCAGGACAGTGGCTTTTGTTGGTTTCAGTCAAATTGTTTTCTACTTAGTGTTTCTGACGGAGTGGTATTAACTGAATGACTGTGATCCTTAAAACACACTACACAAGAAGAGTTTTCTCAAGTCTCATCTGAAGGGAAGGTGTGCCATGGTGAGCTTGAGTGACAGAATTGACCCACATAGGTAGCAGAATCTTGGAACAGTAGTGGGACTGGCATCCCTGGTTAGAGGACCAAGGTGGTTAATCAGTGATTCTTTACAGGGGGCCAGGCACGTACCTGATGTGAAAATTGCATTCGCTCTGTTAATGTTTTATTTATTTATTTATTTATTTATTTATTTATTTATTTATGACTTGTACCATGGAACAGAAGGAAGATGATGCAGTCTTCTGTTGTACATCATTTGTTTTCTTGCTGCTAAGAGAGGCTCTGCTTTTCTCCCCAAAGGAAATCTCCTTTACCCTGGCTTCAGTTTTCTAAGTGTCTGCCAATCGCTCAGAGCTAATTACAACCCTGAGATTAGACTTGAAGCCTTGTGGTTAATTTCAAAAGCACTTACTGAGCATGACAGATCGAGGCTGAAATCTATACAACAGGATCCCAGAAGCTCCATTCCAAAGCTTTATTTTACATAGTTACAATTAGAAAAATAAATTGATGATTTGCACGGTTTGAGCAAATTTCCCTCTCATGTCTTGCATATATTATGGCTTCTGAAATGGTACACCAATAAAGAAAACTACCACAGTTGTGTGGGATCTTTATTTCACACAATTTGTCATTTTAACAATGGGAAATTATTCAGTGAGTTTTGCATCCTTACATTTCAGCTCAACAGTTAGGATGCATTAAATGGCTTGGCTTAAATTAATCAATAGTAATTATTTATTAAGTAGATAATTGTCTCTGAATTCCCTTTAAATAGTTATAGATGTGCTAAAGTATTTGAGTTGACACAAATAACTAAAATGTACCATATTTTCTCTCTAGTTAGTTGGCCTTTTACAAATTTAAAATTAAAGAAAATTATCTACTGATTTACATAATCCCTTTTTCTGTTGAACACCTGAAGATAAACTGTTGTTTATCAGAGTTTAGGAGAATTTCTTAGTATTGGAGATTACTTTTAATTTACTTTTGATTGCATTACCATGCACTTTAGGTCTTAGAATTTCCCTGATTTTAAAAAAATGAAAAAATCCCATAATATCCCTGTTTTATATCATTGAACAAAAGCAAAAACTCTGAAAAATTTTCTAACCAAGTATAAATGAAACAGAAATATCCCTTAGGCCTACTTGTAAAGTTTGGATTGAAAAGGCATAGCAGCCAAGGATGATGTCTTTGGTTAAATAACCTTGCTTAAGTGGCAGATTGAGAGCATTCTGTGCCTGTCTGTCTCTGTCTCTGTCTGTCTGTCTCTCTCTTTCTCTGCTTAATGTCAAGCAGGAGGAAGCATCTGTGATAATGGCTGAGGTACCGCTCTATGAATATAGAAGAATATCATCAAGAATCTTGTTATTGTTACCTTTTCTTTTTTTTATGAGTAGTTCTTTGTTTTACCTTAGGACTCTGGGCTATCTAGTTTCTGGTTTTTGGTTACCAACCAGTGTTGAGCACAGGTGAGCTGGGCCTTAAGCCAAATAAGAAATTGGTTGGTAACTCCCAAACATTCTGTGCCACCATTGCCCTGGCATATTTTACAGACAGGGTTTGTGGCTGGGTTGGTGTTTACATTTATCTTCTCTTTGCTGGGTTCTTTTCTTTATCAAAAACAATAGAATATAGGGGTGAAAGTTCTTTCTAGGTAGCAGTTTATTGCTGATTTTACAAAATGAAGAAAGAAATAATTAAAAGTACATGAATCCCAATATTATGCTTTTTATGGAAAAAAGTATATTTTGACCCATTTTTTTGACACTAGACTTTTTCATCAAGGCCGAGTCTCAAGCAAGACTCAGCTACCCATTCTGATCTGACAATTAAAGATAGCATTAATGGGGAAAAGTATAGACAGGGGTTTTATTTACTGCACCTTCAAAGTCTGCCTTTAAGGTCCTAACATGGCCTTTAGGTTTAAAGAGAGGAAGAATCAAACAACAGAGTAAGAGGTGCCCACAGATGAGGTGTCCTCATGGAGTGCGGTGTGGTTCTGGTCATCTCAGTTCTGCTTCTGGAAGGTGTGGCTAAGGAGTACACACCCCTCTGACCCTCAGCACCAAGCTCGCTTCTGAAAGATTATCACTTCTGCTCTTAGAGAGCCAGGCCCTCTCATGTAACCAGGTCCTAAGCATGCCCCATGAGCAGCCCACCCTGCAGTTCAAGTTCAGAAGTACCATACCATTGTTGCTTTGCATGACTTACAAACTAACCAACCTCACATCCCTCCCCAGAGAGAGAATGAGTGACTCCTGTCACATAGCCTATGTCTTCATGCTCTGCTCCCTTACGTAAGTCATGGAACACAGGTCACATATCAACTAAGCCTGCTTCCTAATGGTATAAGATTTCCCCTTCTTCCTAATTCCTTAAAAATTACAGCTTTGCTCCCTCACCCCCAAAATGAAGGACAATTTCAGTCATCCAGTGTGCTTCAGTGTTAGTAAAAACCTTTTGTCTGGATGAAATGTGTCCTTGTTACATCTTGTAAACTCTCCCCAAATCTGACAATGCTCCAGGGTAAGGTAGCTGCAAGGTTGGGATAATGCCACCTCTGTATCATGTCGAGATGCCAGGCTTCCATTGGGCTTTAACTACTCAAATAAGGAATCAGTGTTTTGGGTCTTTTTTTTTTCTCACTCAAATCGCTTATAAAAGCCTGTTTCAATGTTTTTATAGATGTGAGCTTTTCTACAGGAAGAAACAGGAAATGTAGGCACAGATGAGGAATTTTTATTCATTTTATTCATATTAACATGTTAAAATGGTCTTCAATGACTGCAGCTCTAACAATCTATTCTATAAAATTGTGTTCATGAGGTTGGAATGGAAATGACACTATAGATTTCCATATATATATATATATATATATATATATATATATATATATATATATATATAATCTCTCTCTGTGTGTGTGTGTGTGTGTGTGTGTGTGTGTAGTAAAGTACACAAATATCTGAGATGCTGAAGACAGTTAACTTCATCGCTTAATTGCACAACCAGAAGCCCCACCATACCACCATCCTCTGACACAAAGCCTGTGCACTTTTTTTCAGGATTTGGAAGTGTGTTCTTTCACCCTAATCTGCTGTTTTCAAAACCTTTTATTAGGCCATTCAAATGTGTGCCCTGGTCCTATAAGAAGCTTTTAATGAGAATTAGTAAAACCCATTAGAGTGATAATTAGATTGTCAATACAGGTACAGTACAGCAATTGCCAACCCTTATTGGGTATTAACTGTTTGAACATTAATCAAAATCTCATAAAATGCATATTTTCTTGAATTAGCCTGGTCTTTATATCTGTTGCCCTTTATTAAAGAGAAAAATCTTGATCTACACTGTCAAAGGCATCGTTTCAGAACTTGTTTGAATGGATTCTCTGAGTCAACACTGCCTATTTAAATTTGAATCTCAGCGGCCTTGGAGTCTTAAATGAACAGCCCTGTGCTGCCTCATATTTTGTTTTCAAAGCTCTTTAAAGAAATGCTTATGATTGCTTGATTGTTCTCAAAAGTTCTTTTGAAAAACAAAACAAAACAAAAAAAGCTATCCTAACGTTAATTCATAGCCCAGGAAGCAGAATACTTAGAAATGTAGAAAATACTATTTTTGTAAGAGGAAATATATTTGAATATTACTGATTGGAATGATAGGGCAGTCTCTTTTCAATATACCTCTACTTCTTTTATTTGAGTTCCATGTCATATTTCAGAATTCAATGCCAGTGGAAAAGATGCAGATATGACAGTGTGAAGGATGGGGATGAATAGACCTCCAAGGGAGCTGGCCTTTCTCTCATCTGATAAGCTGCTTCAAGTCTGCTTGCTTGGATTTTGTTCTGGTCCCTGCAGACCACCACATATCAAATGCTTCCTCACTCTTAATGATAATCTGATTGCATTTGAAGGATGACTTTGTAAAGACTGCTCCTAAACTAGTTTATTTTATGATTTTATGTTGCAATTTTGGTTTTCATTTAACCTGAAAAAAATCAGTTTCTGTCATTGCTTTAGTGTTGATCCAACAATGTCTTTATGTACACTCTGAGTGTCTTAATGATATGACTTTTGATGGAATTATGGGAAACTAAAAACTGGCATTGTACAATGAGCTTGACCTTCAGGGCCGGAAGGCTTAGTGACCAGTCTGCTTTGTTAAAACTGTGTCTGTAAAAATCATCTTTAAGGTTTTTATTTTAATTGTTTGTTTGTTTATTTTAATGTGCAAATCAATGCAGACAGGGATATGTAAATCTTAAATACATCAAGTTATATATAAATGATTTCCTCATTCATTTTGAATAAGGCCATTTAGGTGACCTTCTCTGCTTTGTCATAGTATAAACAGAATTAAACTCAACATTTCTCTTTATGCATTGGAAATGGAATTTTTAGAGCCAAAGTATAAAGGGGTCTGGGGACCTCAAGTTCATTTTTTGGGTACTGAGATGTACTTTTGGTTCTAGGAAAGAAAGAATTGGAGCAATGGATAAAGAAGTATGTGGAGCTAAGACATACTGGTCAAATAAAGCTCTAGCTGTTCATTGCCTGTCTGGCTTCTGCTTTTGTAAGGTCATCCTTGGGAAGTTAAAACTGTCCTTTCTTGAAGAGATCAAGCTGATTGTTAGGAAGGTGCCTTTGCTGCTCTAGCTAGTGCCTTAAACTTCCTGTCATGGGTAACTGCCCCCACCTGGATGAAATGTGTTTGGAATGCTCAATGTTTGGATGCTGTTTGAACCCATGTCACAGAGATGTGTACCAAGTCAGTAAGTTCTGCTTTTCCAGGAATACAACGTCAACTCAGAGAGGCTGAAAGTGCAAGAACAAAGCTAAATAGGAGGAGACGTAGTTGGCGATGCTCACGAGCCGGGGCAGGTATCCTCCTTCAGTCGCTCTTGATGGGCCAGGTGCTTTTTTATTTAGTGTTCAGTATGGGTTACATGCTTCCTTACCCTCCATCCCAGCCCTTTGATCTCAGGCAAAAGAACCCACACAAGATACTCAGAGCGAAGTGTAGAAGATAGGGGTATCACACAGCAGAGCGGAACACTCTCAAGGGTTGAGAAAGCCATTGTGCCAACCTACATTTATTTTAGGCAGGTGTTAATATTGTTCCTGGATTTTTTAATTTTAATTTTTTGATCTCTCTAAAGATTCCATCCTGGTGTCACTCATAACAGTCCTTCTTCAGCCTTTCAGAGTTCTCCTTTATACAATTTCCTATCCAAGTGGGTATCAGCCCGGTTGATGGAAGTTTTTAGTGTTCTGGATTTTTACTAAAGAGCTCCTGGGTAAACAATAATAATGTAACAGCCCTGTCCATCCTTCTGCAAAATCATAAATTTACTTAGATCATTATGAGACTTTATTTTGCAATTTCTACCTCCCCCTTTTTGTAACTGAATTGGGTGGTTCCTGCACATAAGTATAGTAGATTACCAAGTGCTAAAGTGTAGATTAGCACAATGCTAAAGGTTGGATGAGCCCAGGACCTTCCAGCTAGTTTACAATGCCATGTCTCCACTTATGGCCAGAAAGCAGACTCTGGTCCCTTTCTTCTAGCTAGTTATTGGGGTCCTAGAGGTTTAGTCCCTGTTTTTACCTGCTGATTATGAAGGAAGAAGGGATCTTGCCTCATGACTTCTAAGACTGGTGATACCAATTTCATAATTATGTTTTCTTTCTTTGTAAATAAGCAGTTGTTATAGGACATACCCATATATCCAGCTGTAGACATGGAAATTGGCTAACTGTAAAATATTCATATTTTATTAGATAGGGATTTTATTAGTCTTAGTGCAATTTCCCTATGGCATTCAGTGGTAGATTATTGGCTTTTAAAATGTCACTTGACTGGAACAGAAGTTAATTAGAGGCTTGCTAGTGTCTGGAAGGCATGTCAATTTCTATAAGTAATGACCTTCTGGTCTTTTGCCACTAGAAAGAGCAGTTAGTGAATGTGCTAGTTATAACACAGACTATCTTAAAAGTCAGCATTTGGAACATTTATGAAACTTGATTAAAGTTTCATTTTTTCTTTATGAATAAAAATATAATAGGAGTATATTTTTAATGAGTTCCTAATTTTGTATTTTAAGCAGAGAAAATAAAATTTAGCAACTTTTGTACTTCAACTTTTTAAAATACATGTCTTTTTTTATACATTTAACTTGCTAGCTTTAGGTTTCTAAAATTTTTCATACTCTCACAATAAATGTCCTTTATGTTATAAAAATCTATGTTTAAATTGTGTGTGTATTCAGGCACCCATGTTCCAGGACACACATGAGGAAATCAAAGGACCAAGGAGTTGAGTCTCTTATATTAATTATATTTATATATTATACAAACATACGATATGTATTATATATTATATTTATATATTACATAGTCATTGGTAAGGCATATGCAATAGCTTAGAAATATGGACATTTGTAGTGTTAAACTTAAAGGATAAAAACCTGCATGCTAATGTAAAGAGTGGCCAAAGGGATGCTTGGACAATTTGACATAGACTTGACTCAGAGGAATTGTAAATACCAGCAAATATTACTTAGAAAGTGTAACACAAATTACAAAACCACTTCTTGACTAATATTTTCCCAAAGTCTAACCTGCTATTTGTCTATTTATAAGTGAATTTAATACATTTATATTCAAAATGTATTTGATGTTAAGTGTGTGCTATATCTGCCCCTATAATTCAGCTTAAACATACCTGAAGTCAATGAAGCAGCCTTACACTTCCTGCGTACTTCATCATAATATAAGAAGGTGAAAGGAAGCCATTTCCAAATGTGTGCTTTAGAGGTGAAATGAAACTGTTTCCATATGTGTGCATTCTGGCTTTAGTCTTTAAAATCATCTTTCAAAAATCTAGGAATACATCCAGCAAATAGGAAATCCCAAACTCTTTATCTGTAGATCTATTAACATCCTTCTCTTCAACTGACTGAAATATTTGGTAGTGCTTACTAAGAACAGGATTATACTCCAATCAGTATAGTATCTTCACTCCATTGAAATTTTTTTTTTAAAGTTGAAATATACTTCCTTGAAGGAAAACACTCATTTCTGATTAAAACAAGAGAGTCAGGTTCACAGTTGTATTTAAGAACAATAGATTATTTACTGCTGTAGCATCCGCTTTACTAGCTTAGATTGGTAACTGATTTGCCATCTATGAACCATAAATAAGTGTTGTCTATTGCTTTTCATGCCCTAATTATAATACTGAGTGCTGACAGGTAGTGTGTTATGGTATAATTCCATGTTCCTGTAGCCAATGTCACATGCATCTAAGATTTACCATTTCTCTTTCAGCGCCTGGCTATGGAGGCAGAGAAAGTCCAAGCAGCCCACCAATGGAGAGAAGATTTTGCAGTAAGGACCCTTTTTTTTTTTTTTATAATCACTTCATTTAAGTTAATCAGTTTTTTGTTTGCATAGTTTTGGTCACATTGCAATATATTCAGTGATGGATTTTTAGAGTTTTATACAAATTTGACCCCAAACTGCCAAGATCTATTTTATTCTTCTGTAAGTAATCAGGACCCATTAAGTTAGCTGGAATATTCATGCTCATGTTCATGTACAAGAAAAGAAAGAAAAATACATTTATATCTTCTTACATCCTTATAGGCATTCGAAAATACATTAAAACAACATTGAATCCTGCTTTCTGAGTAATCGTCATAGTTATTTTGAAAGCCAGTTTGCATGTAACTGGCTTGTAAGAGGAGACTCATAGTTTGTAATTGTGTTGGTGTGGGAAGTGAGCGAAGTGTGTATGCAAGCATTAAGCTCTTATGGTTTGATTTGTTTCTGTTTTGCTGGAAGCATTCTTCTTCTTCCTCCTCCTCCTCCTCCTCCTCCTCCGGACTACTTCTGGACATGCCAGCTGGCGTTAGCTTATTAAATAAAAAAGAAAATGGGAGATCTAACATTTGTGTTCTAAGGCATGCTGGTTAATTGTACAGCATTACAGAAACCCTCCCTGTAATGGTGAACTTTTCATTACCCATCCAGTATAATAGCCAGTGAAAGAAGTTGATCTCAAATTGTCACCTAAGGTTTTTCTGTAATGCATTTCATGCCTAAATTAATAACGGAGATGTTTTCCGTCTCCAGTTGCTGATGAACTCCAGACAATTTATTTTTGACATGTAATCTTCCTTCAGTCCATTGATACTATTTCAAAGAGGGTTAGAGTGTGAAAACCAGTTAATGGTAGTTTCTGAGATCTTACTTGAAAAGGTTTCAGCTTACAGTTCAGAAACCTGTGCACCCTAGGGCTGGGAAGGAGTGTCAGTACTTTGTGTTTATGTCTTCCCTTGTTCATTTTATATGGAAGGAATCTAATTTAAATAGCAGGATTTTTTTATGAGTTTCCTTGCTCGACATCTGATCTTTCTTATTTATTTACTAATTTGTATCAAACAATCTGTTATGTAGTGAGCCTATTTAGCCACCATCTTATTTGACTTTTCTCAGTGAATTGATCATATTGACTGGATTGTTGGGGTCTTAGTAGATATTGGATTAATCATGGTTGTTTGTCATGGTTAGGTTAATAAAGGTCAGATTGTCACGGGCGATATATGAAAAAAATGTTGAGCAAGTAAAAATAACAAGCACTTTGAACACTGACAAACATGAGCTTTTGGAATGAGGTGGTTAGCATGCAGTTAATATCTTTGAGAGAAGGGAAATGACCTTAAAATTGTGTTTCTTGAATATAACTTAAAGACACAGGACTCAAACAAATACCCTTGGTGATTTATATGCATGGAACATTTTCTTACTGTCTGTTTTTCATTTAAAGATGACATATCATAAACATAAAACTAGGTTGTATCTGTGTGTTGTTATAGCGCAATTGCTGGTGGTTGCATTTGAATCTTGGGTAGTTAGAACTCCAAGGATCATCTATATCTCACAGTCTTCCTCTGTAATGTAACTTTTCTCTAAACCTTTCTCTCTTTGGGGAACAAAAAAATCTTTTGTTAGGTCACTTAGTATTTTAGGTTCTTTTTAAAAACTAAAGACTTGGCATAGGCTTAACCTAATCGCTTCTTTACCATTGCTGTTGTATTTAGTCAGTAGCTCTGTTTATCTAGACAGATTTCTTTCTCAGATATGCTGTGAACTGTTGGCTACAGGTCTCATTGATGCTAATTCCTCATTTTAGCAATGCATTTTATTTCTCTTTAGGTGAGAATGAATTACCTCAAAACATTCAACGTGTGCTACTTGAATAGCATAGTTTATGTATCTACAATATCATCAATTGGAAAGCATTCCAACATTTTGCCTATTTTAGTCATTTCCAACATGACACCAGTTGAATGTTGAAGTGCCAAGAATTTCATGTTGGGCTCTTCTTTGTGAGATATCAATTTTTTTATAGATAGAATTGCTACTTCTATTCCATACTATAGTGACTGTGACTGGTAGGGAACACTGTTAGAACATGTCATTCAGGATAACAAATGTGTTCGTAATGATAAAAAAGCTGTTACTAAATTTTAAATGGACAGAAAATAAATTGTTTACCCAGGATTAAATGTTCCTATCAGATAATACTATGTGGAGAATTCTTGAGAAAACTTTATTTTTAAGTTCCCATTGCGTTATGGGATGCATTTGGGATGTATTTGTACCGTATTATCATGAAAAGAGACTCTGAAAGGAAAACCTGTGCATTCCTTTTTCCTGCACACACTTCCTGGAGGACAGTGCCTCCTGTTTGCAGGGCGCCCATCTATCCATAATTTGCAGGCTTGAGGGTTGCTGTACTGCCCAACCTTACATTTTAACTAAGAGTACACATCAGCCTCCTCTTAGGGAGACCATGATGGGATAGAACGTCAAAATTGTGCAGATTTCTATGCCTGGAGATTACAACCTGAACTAAACTTGTAAAGTTTTAGATTCCAATAATTAAAAAGCAGTGAAGTCAAACAGTCTCCTCCTATTACCTTTTCTAAAAAATAGATAGTTCTATAATTTGTAGATGTATCAAGCTAAATCAGCCCTTTAAGTTGAGAATAACATCCAAATTGGTTGGTGATTAAACATAATCAACAGCAGTTCTCTGTTTTGATAAAGCACCCAAAACAGTTGCCAAGTTTTGTCAGTGTTTAAGCAAGCACTTGAAAATGTTTAAATTGGGTTTAAATATAACATTCCAAAATGTCCTTCTTTTACACTTTACAATTCTTTTATCATCGAAGGCACTTGACTATTTTCACCAGTGAAGTAGATATTTAGTGAGGCGATTTAGAAGGCAGAAAGAGTTTCCTAAAAGCTGCATTAACATTTCAAAAGGAAATATAATATTCTGCTTCTTCCCTCAAGTGTAAGTTGGCAAGTTTCATTAATATTACTTAGGCAAAACTTGATTAGCATCCCCTGCTGTGTAAAGTAGAGAAATCACATAAACAGCAAGAACAAAAGGCAGAGCAGGAAGTGCTGGCAACAGGAAGGGGCTCTGGTAATTCACTCTCCCTCAGCTCCGTTTCATCCCCACATGAATACACAAGCAACAGCAACGGAACAACTGGCCAGCCAGCTCTGCTGTTTGGCACATGCTGCTAATAACTAGGGAGGGAACAAAGGGCACACACTCTAACTAGATTAAAATTTATGTGGTCCTGCATTTACAAGTTCAAACCAATATTTGTAAATAAGCTACACCTTCCAGCTGTGTCTGTCTGGCGGGCCTCCATGCAACTTATGGGTGTTAAAGGAGGCATATCCTGTCACTTAAGATGGACAAATCATTTGATGAAGGGCAGGTGCATGGAGGTGGAGGGCGCAAGCTTGGTAAACTAATTGTTCCGCATGAAATAGTTTCTATTATTTCCACCAAACAGATCTTTTCCAATTGCATCTGAGATCTCATTTGATTGCGTTGCAACGGCTGGTTAACTAAAGCAATTTTGTTTCCAACTAAGCCTGCAATATTAATTGTACTTACACATGTATAAACATAAGGGGGGCCTAATTTGTATTTTAATAACTAGGATCTTTATATATGGCTTATTAGTGCCAGCTTGTTAGTGTGTAGGCTAAGTGGAGATGTCTACAAATTGGCCAGTAAATAAAACATTCGCGGAACCATTTTAGATTCTGTTGCATGGGGAAAATAAATTAGAAGAGGAAAATTTTTCTGGTGGAGTTGAATGTTATTGAGTCAATCAGGCTAATTTAGTACTCCAATACCACTTTAATTCTGAAATTGTCAGGATTTTACTAAGCCATATATCGAGATGTTCCTTTAACATTATAACATTCAAAAAATTTGTGTTTGTGTGAGTAAATAGGCAATCTATATTATTTCATCTGTCCCTATTCATTTCATGGAATTATATCATCCATGTCAATCATAGCACAGACGATTAGTGCAATGAGGAAGCATACTGTGCTTGTTTTGACTTTAATACATAGAGGCAAACAGCATTCTCTGTGACAACTTGCTGTACATGCTGGATATGAAAAGACAAATTTCTGTGTCTCAAAATTGGAGGATGGCTTGCAGTCTTCATAAGTGAATTTGATGGATCATCAAAATAATTCCAGTCTGTGATTCAATTTAGACTTTCATAATTTTTCCCTCTGGTTGTTTGGCTTGCATATTTTTTGTCATGTTATTACTATATTCAAATCCATTTGTAATTACTGTTTATTTGATGCTTTTTAAGAATCTGCCCTATCATAAAAATAGATTAAAAAGACCCAGAGAATAAAATTAATGTTACCTAACATCAGGAAAGGAAACTATTTAATGAAAAAGAAGTAAACTAAATTTTGGTGCTTTTTTCTAAGCATTTGTGCTCATGACGAACGTATAAGACAACAGAGAAGTTTATGAAAACTGTGGGCTTTAAATTATTGCTTAGCTGGGGTAATAGCTGCTCCTATCATGATTCTTACATTGAAAAGAAAAAGCCGTACCTTTAAATAGTTATTATCTGGCCAAAAAATATAGCTTTTACTCTTTATAACACTTCTGGTATTCACTCTGACTACACATTTTGTTACTTCCATTAAGGTCTAACTTAGAACACAGCAGCAAACAGTCCTCACTGAGACACTACTGTGGCGTGGCCCATGACAGTAAAAATTTAGATGTTACATGGTGGTTTATGTAAGAAGATTCTTTCCTTCCCTTTTAGTCCACTCAAATAGATGAGAAGTTAGAAAGTTCACTGAGGATCGGTACAGGACAACTGGACTCCACGCTATCATGTTACTGCCTCCATGTGCTGAGACTGAGATTATGCAGATAAGTCAGTTACTGAGATTTCTTAGATTGCTATAATATTTAAAAGTTCTAGCCATAGCGTGTGCCCAAATTCATCCTTGTTGATATTTAAGGAGTCAATTACTTCCACCTGGTAGTGCCAAAATTACAGCTGTCAAAAGAGAACTTTAAGTCAGATATTTAATTACATAATACAATATAAACAATTTTCTTAATTTTTGTGGAGTACTTATTTGTGTGGAATTAAAGATTCACTATCTTAAATTTTGGACCAAAGAGAAAAAGACGAGGAACATGTACGAACATTATAAATGGCTACAAATTACATATAATTCATAGTCAGCAGAATTACCTCCATAGCTTTTACTTTTTGACTTCATTGACTAAAAGCCTTCAGCTAGGGATGGGAGATGTGCCTCCATGCATAGACTATTGGCTAATGCAAACACAAAGGCCTACGTGTAGATTCTATGCACTTGAAGAATACTATGCTGGCTTGCCAGCTGTTTGTCCTTCTGGCCTTCAGAAGATTGAATCAGAGGATCCGCAGGGAGAGAAGTAAGACAAGCCTTACAAGCAAGCTCTGAGTTAAGCTGAAACCTTGCCTCAGTGAAGGAGAGAAAGTAATCAAGTAAGACTCTGGAGTGTAGCTTTGGCTGTCCATAGGTGCCAGCACGCACACCTGTACCTGCACCTGCACAGCTGCAAACACACGTGCACACGTCCGCAGACTCATGAGCAAAACCTCATCAATGATTGTATTCAGGGTATCCATGGTGCTTTATGGTCTGGCCTAATCAATATTTTCTATGTTTACTATTGTAGTACCAGTCCAGTGGTTGGTTCACGTGGGATAAACATCCCAGCGTAAATCATTGATAGTCTCTTAAAAGGATTTGTTTCATTCCTTTCATCCCTGAAATTCCCATATGGCTTTGATTGACCGATATCAGATTTGCTATTCTATGTGACTTCCTAATGCTTGTATGCTTTTCAATGCAATTTTTTTCTCCACGTTTTTTACTCCTAAAATGTAGACTTCCATGGCTGAGAAGTTTGACTGGCACAATACAGAGATAGTCTAGCACAATGCATGACAGATGATACCCTGCATATATTTTTATTAAAAAAATAATAACTTGCACTATTGGGGTATCTGTTTTTACTTGTAAACTTTACTGTCAATATTACTGAAGAGATTATGAAAAATTTTGTTGAACTGCACTTTTATATGCTAGAATATATTTATTTACCCGCAGCTGTTATGAAGCACTGGGCTTATAGAGTTACACAAATCTACATAAATTTTGCATCTGACACTAACTGGCTCTGCAGTTTTGGCAAAATAATATTCTCTTGAACTATCTGTTTCTTTATGATCTCAGCTCTGTTGTGCTCATCAATGCACTGTGTCCTTGAGCCATTTGGTCATTGTGCCTCTGCTCCTAAGATGTCCATTTGTCTTGCATACAAAATATTTCAAGAAACTCCAAGTTAGTCTGAGATGACCTCAAGCAGGTCGACACTATCCCTTAATGGGAATTAACCTCCTGTTATGCACTGGCCAACTTCCACTCCTGACCTGGCTACTTGCCTCATTGGAATTTCTTTAAGCTGGAGACACAGCGAACACTGTGTAGACATGGATGGAATGACACTGTTCCAGATCCTAACTAGTTTCAGTGAATATGGATTGCAAGTCAGTACTTAGGCTGTGCAACAAAGGACCTGAAGGAAATGACTCATTCCTATTTATTTAAGCCTTTTTTTTTTTCTATGAGAAAAGACATGTTTTGCAAGTAGTCTCTATATCATTTCTTCCTCATTCTTCCTATGCCCTTTGGTCTCCTGGGGATATCCATCTTCTCCTTCTGAGACAATCATGTGATTTTCAAGAAGTGAATGCATCAAAAGAAATTTTGTCATCTCTTAGCCTATATTATCATATTTAGGCTTCCCATTGAGGTTGCTCTTGCTCTGTTTATCTGTAGCTCCTAAAATTTGTAATAAATTAAGCTAGGCAAGTTATGTACATGTGCCTAGCACCTTGAAACACTTTGAAGGTATAATTGTAAGTTAGGAGCATCTCCTTCATGACCCAGGAAGTAGGAGAAAACACACACAGTCATTTACTGGAGCTCTCTAAGGACTGAGTTGAGTTCTGGAACAATAACTCTATTCCCAGAGATAATTTTGTATTGAGGATAAATAACATTAGATACTGGAATGGATTCAATTTAGTGGAATTAAAGATATGTTAATGGCTTTGCTAATATTGCTATGGGAAAGAGAGGCTGTTCCAGGAGTTAAACACATGATCTAAAACCTTTCTCCCTGAAGGGTTGGTGCTACCAGGAAATCTTTAGCTTTTAACTAAAGGGGCCAAGCATAAAGTTCAGGCACTTTGTACAGACTCTCAGGTAGGGTCCCAGTAGGACTCTTTTGGACATTGAATGCTGCCCAAAAGAGTGGATGATGTTGACTGAGGACTTAGTAAATTGTTTTAAGTGGAAACATACTGTCCAGCATAATGAAAGGAAACTAAAAATAATCCAGTTGATGCCAAATAATCAGAGCAAACAGAAATTCACCCCAGAAGATTTCTCTAAATAGTCACTTAGGAATGTCCTGCCTGGATTTTAAGTTGAAAAACAACTATATGATAGTCTAATATCGTGTTCTTCTATAATTTTTTGAAGTATAGAACTAGGCTTTGTTACTGGAGTTGATGACATGATAATAATTTTGTAGAAATTTAGGAGTGTGACCAACTGTCCCCAACAAAGTGGACTCTTAAGTTTATTATTATCAATTTATTGCAATCCTTCAACCATATGATACAGCCTGATGGGTAGATATATTCCTGTCTTTCAGTAGACCCTTCCTTCCTTCCTTCCTTCCTTCCTTCCTTCCTTCCTTCCTTCCTTCCACCCACCTGGTCTAATCCCACCTGGACTCTCTTCTGAGTTCTTGGCTCATTTACGGTATTGCATGCTGGCTGTTTCATTGCCATGTTTCACTTGCCTGTAGACATTTTGAAGATTGTTACTCCTATTACTTCTCTAACATAGAGTCTTGATCATCTACTAAATTTTAAATATCAAATGTTATTTCCTTATCACCACCCCCACGTAATAGTGGCACAATTAAGGAGTTATTTGAGTTGGTGAGAGGCACCTTGGCTCAGAAGATAAGGTGCTTGCAAATTGTAGGCCAACCTGGTCAATATTTGATGACAATCAAGGTTATATAAAGGAGACACTCTCAGACAAAAGAGAACCACACCTAAACTTGAAGTGAACTTGGACTTTTTCTATCAATCCTGTTATTCTAGAGCTTATAGGGTAGAGAAGGGTAGACTCCGGTTAGAAATTCGGAGTCTTCCTCTGGTATTCAGTGAATGCAAGACTAGGCTTGGATAAAGAAAAGTTTTAAAACAAGCAAAAAAAAATTAGTACAATGGGAAATTTGAAATCTCCCTAATTTTTTACAACTCGATTATTTCTTTTTTACATGTAGTGAGCATTTATGTTTCTGCCTCTGATGCTTTTGCCATATATTTCTCTTGGGATACATACATAGGTTCCTGGAACTGCTTAATAAACACAAAGAAGAAATTGTCATGAAAGTTGATTTGCTTTGGATAAATCAGTATACCTGTATTTTTGTTTCAGTGTGTATGCTTCACAGATCCCATTACATTGCTATGATATATTTGTGCTGTTAAGATTTTTTGTGTTTTCTGTAACCATAATCACCAAAGGGTTTCATTCTGCATCTATAGTTTGTTAATGGTTTCTGCAGGTTTTACCTATAAAGAATAAAGAGATACTTGATTCTTGAGTTAAATATCATGGAATATGGACTGAGATCATGAATTCAAACTGTTTGAAATAGCATGCTCCACTTGGAAATATTTCATTAGATTTTATTAGTTACAGAACAGAGGATTCGATAAGTTAAGGCACTGTCTCACTCTCCAAACACATAGGTGAAAAAGCAGGTAGGCTAGTTACATCTGAGCAGAGAAAACTCTCTTGTAGGTCTCAGATGTTTTCTGATACATTCTTACCTTGGGGGCTGGTGGAGGACAGTAATCTTCAAAGTTGGTGAATTTTAAAGATTTTTATCTGAAAGTTCATTGGATATTAGGTCAGATGTAGGAGTGGAAAGTGGAAAACAGTCAGGGAACTACAGATTGTCTGAGATAGCTTAACTCCGAGTCTGCTGTATGCCAGCTCTCAATGGTGACAAAGTTCTATCACTCACTCAGGCTCTCAGTTCCTTAGCACAGGTATGGCTTTGTTTTTCTGGATAATTTTGAAATATCAAATGCTTTATCACTACTTAATGATAATACTTTAATTGTTGGGCTTACTACTATATTAATTTTGTTCTTTATATTAATGATTTCAATGGATTTTTCTCATTAAGTATATTAATAAGAAAGATTGATGGAATGTTCTGCCCAGAGTGTTCAGTTTTATAATATTATGATATGACATTGCATAAAAAATATTATTTGTGTCAGACCCATATTCACAGCTACCGTTAGATATATAGAATGTGCTTGCCACAGGTCAGGGAACCCTGCAAAGTCTGCCCATTTCTTGTATGATTGTGACAAGCTAAGCTTTTGTTTTAGATCTTAAAAAACCTTTTCTTTTTTCTTTTTGTTTTCTTTCTTATTGTGTGTGTGTGTGTGTGAGGCATGTTTAAACTTTTCAAAGATATGGACACATCAACTCTCAAATTAACCAAAACAGTACATACTGTGAATCCATTTCAATAAGCTTTTGTATGTGTTTGACTTATGCTTATGTATATATGGCTGTCTGTGTGTACATGGGGTGGGGAGTGGGCGCACATGTATGCAGAAGCATGTGGGCATCAGAGGTTTATGTTGATGTCTTTCTCAATGTCTTCCCATCTGACATTTAGAGAAAGGGTCTTTTTTATGTAACCTTAGGCTCAGTGATTGACTGGGCTGTCTTGACAACTAGAGAGCTCCAGGGACCCATCTATCTCTCTGTCCTTTCCCCCAACTAACCCGCCGTTGAGAATATTGAACTGTGAATGTTCGGGGTTCCTTATCCTCATTCTTGAATTGAAAATCCTTTTCTCACTGCAATACCAGTGAGAAACTAGTCTTGCTCTTTATAAATATACAGTTAGATTTTGATATTCAGTGAAGCTATTTCAGGCTCTTGAAATGTTCAGAAAGAAGTCAACACCTTTACTACATTTATGAGATTGAAATTCCATTTCCTGATAACTCACAACCAGCAAAGTTTAATAAATCTAAGGTTTCCACGCTGGCATTTAAAATTCTGAGGTGTTTTTGTTCTGAAGGGATTTGGTTCTGAAGGGATAATGTTCTTGGGGGGGGGGAAGAGCATTAGTTACTCTCCAGAGAGAATAGATTACTGAATGTGGGTGCATTAAGTCAAAATGTATGTTTGATGGCTTTACTGCTAAATTATTTTCATGATCCTTCCGCTAAGTGAAAGTGACTAAGTTGTATATCTGAGATGACACGAGTATATTTTGTTAGCCAGAAGGGAAATGAAATATCCTGACAGAAAATATCAATGTTTCTCTTCTTTTATTATCAGAGATGTTGATCCCGAGGCTCTCCAGAAGTTCTTTTACTTTACAGTTTTGTCTGAATTTATAATGTAATTTTATTAATTCGACAGCCTTGATTTTTTTTCATTTTTTTATTGAATATAATTTTCATTTACATTTCAAATGGTAAAGCCTTTCCAGGTTTTCCCACTCCCCAAAAAACCCCAACCTCTCCTCCTACCCCCTGCCTCCAACTATATGCCCCTCCCCCTGACCCCATTCCCCCATCCCCCCTAGATTTCCCTTTGTTGGGGCATCTATTGAGCCTTCACCTGACCAAGGACATCTTCTCCCACTGATACCCGACAAGGCCTTGATCTTAATACCCAACATGTCTCCATCTCATAAATCTTTGGGGTTTTGTTTTGTTTTGTTTTGTTTTGTTTGTCAGAGAATAGCTCTGGAAGAAGATATAGGTAATTTAGACCCACAATGGATACAATGTTAGGTCTGTGCCATCCTTACTACAGTGCTATTTTCATATCTGCTTGCACAGAAAGAAAGGTTTGGAAAGTGTACATCACCAGATTCTCTGGCGTGGAGCTTAGTGGCCTTGTCGATGCTTCTTTCCTTAGTCCTCAGAATGTCAAGGATATTTCATCAATGAGCATGAATTGTCTTGAGTCATGCTTTGTGACTCACAGAACAAGCTGCTAAGATCAAAGCCAAGGTCTAGGTACAGTGGCATTCTCAAGTCCTTCGGAGAGCTTTGTGGACAGAGAATGAAGAGCAGCAATTGTCATCGAACCTAGAGCGGAGGGAGGCTCAACATGCCAAGGACTCCCAGCTTCCAATAGCTCTGAAATTCTTTAGCAATGGCAAAATTCAAGGCTAACACTGCACACATTTAATTCATCACAATATTTTGATTTTCTATGTGTCAAAAGCCTATTGTGTGGTTTGATGGAGCGTGTGCTTTCTTATGTTAATACTATTCCCTAAGTACTGTAGAAACTGAAATTTTACCAATTTTCATAGTACATTATATTTACTTCTTCACTGACCTGTTTGATTTGATAAGCTCTAACTCTGCAGCATATTCAGTCTGAGTTGGAATACTTGAGATAATCAGACAGTCCTTTAACTCTTTCAACACCCAGGTGCCACCAAAGCGTTTTTGAAACTGAGATTTTTTTGAGGGAAGAGCCCAACATATTTTAATTATGGATGAAGAAATGAGCTCAACCTTCAGTTTTAATTTCATTCTCCCCGCTCCATCCCAACCATAACAAAATGAACAACCAAACATTGTGAATGGTTAATAGGTTGGTTATTGTTGGATTATTAATTGTTCCTTTTTGTAATAGTTTACATACTATTGTAAAATGTTAGTTCTTATTATTTATATTCATTTTGAGAGATGTAACTAGTTTATTTTGGGAATCCTCTGTAAAAGGATGCTACTTAAGTTAGAAAGCAATGATCACCTAGTTGCTTAAAAATTAGTTTGCCCCCACCCTGGGGTCCCTTGGGAAAGAGGGTTCTGTAGCAGACCTTTAGTTTTATTGCTGTCAAGGTCTCCTGGGACTTTCTTTGTGACTAGGCAGTTTGGTAACAAAGGGTCTCCTGCTAGGAAACCAGATAAGCCAAGTAAACAGAAACCAGCAGTAGAAAAAAAGTCAACAAAAAAAAAAGCAATTAAGCTAGCAGCAATAGACTCTGGGTAAATTTGTGTACAAGGATTACTGAACCCAAGCAGAGCATGGAAAACTAAGTTGGCCCAGAATGGACCGACACATCTCAAATATATTTTAAAATCATGCCATTAAGTATTATGCTGTTACAGTCAGGCATGCAATTAATGTTTTTGATCTTGTGTATTAGCACCAAATCTCTAATGACAGACAAGTTCCTGTGTTGTTCCAGTCGAAGTTAATAATTTTTTCCTAGCAATCCTAAAGTGGTACTGACTCTGAATAAATCATTAGTTGAACAATGGTCCAGACCCCAGTACTCACAGAAAAGGCCAGAGTGGTGAGAACTCATGTAATCCCAGTATGAGGAACTAGGAGCTAGCAGAAATAGGTGAACTGCAACTGTTCCCTGACCAAAGTGTCTTGTCAACTACAGTTTGTGAGAAGCCATCAAAAATTAAGATGTGTAGGACTAAGGTCTGGTTGATGTTAGGGGGCCACTTTGCTAATGCATACAGCTTTAGCCTGCAGGGGGCAGCATTGTGCATAGAATAAGGGAACTGGAGCTTTCAGTAGCTCATGTTCTCAACCTAAGATAAACCTTTTGTTTATCAGGAAAAGTTACTACCATTACACTAGTAACTGGACCTTGATAATAGGTAGACTGGGGCTCAAGCTTCATTTTTGTTACTATCTGAACCATTGTCTTTCCCTGCTTTGATTTCAGGTTTTCATATTGTACATCTTTAAGTTTTGTTGAGGTTTGGCCTTTTTTGCCTGTATTGTAATGCTAAACACTGGCCTTCAAGGTCTGGTTGCCCCCAGGGATGAGAGAGTCTACCTGTATCCAAGTGATTTACCCTATGTAACCTCCCACCTTCCACTACTTATTTCTGATTGGTGAATAAAGATGCCTAGAGCCAATAGTTGGGCAGAAGAGAGATCGGCAGGCTTCTGATGAGAAGCTTGAGTAGAGAGAGAAGATAGAGAGAGGAGGAAGCCATCATGGGGTAGGTGAGTCATAAAAGTACGGCCATGAGGGCTAGCCAATTGGAGTTAAGAGCTGCCCAAATGGGACATGACAAATTATAAAATTGGTTTAATGATGGGGAAATAGATTCAAATAGCATACAGGGTAGATATCTGCCTATCTGAAGTGCTCATTAAAGCTTATTAGAAATATAAATGTCATATGCCTTCTATTCAGGAACTGAATTGCTAAAGCTGGGTACAAACCCCTGATTGAGATTATACATTTCCACAACCAAGTTTTGGATGTGTTCTGCATGGGATGGCATATTTCCCTGTTGCTATGAGGATTCCCTTCATTCCTGGGCCCTTTCGTGTTGAGAACATACAAAGGCAGTACCGAGCAGATTAACTGAACATAGATACACTGAGATGGAACTTAGTGGACCATCCCAGGGAAGGTGGCCTACATCGTCTCAGGCTACTTCCTGTTATCTTCCCATATGACATTTTAGCCCATTCTCAGACCCATGCTGATGAGTTTGAGAAAGCTGTTTTAGAAATGTGTCTTTCCCTAAAATAGATATTCTGGTTATATAATTGGTATCGAAAAGCTCTGTTCATACCACTCCTGGGCATATACCCAGAGGATTCCCCAGCATGTAATAAGGACACATGCTCCACTATGTTCATAGCAGCCCTATTTGTAGTAGCCAGAAGCTGGAAACAACCCAGATGTCCCTCAACAGAGGAATGGATACAAAAAATGTGGTATATTTACACAATGGAGTACTATTCAGCCATTAGAAACAATGAATTCATGAATTTCGTAGACAAATAGATGGAGCTGGAGAACATCATACTAAGTGAGGTAACCCAGTCTCAAAAGATCAGTCATGGTATGCACTCACTGATAAGTGGATAAGAACCTAGAAACTTGGAATACCCAAGAAATAATCCACATTTTAAATGATGTCCAAAAAGAACAGAGGAGTGGCCCTTGGTTCTGGCTTTCCAATGCAACAGTATAGGGGAATACCAGAACAGGGAAGTGGGAAGGAGTTGATGGAGGAACAGGGGGAGGGAAGAGGGCTTATGAGACTTGCGGGGAGTGGGGACCCAGAAAATGGGAAATCATTTGAAATGTAAATAAAGAATACATCGAATAAAAAAAAAAAAAGAAAAGCTCTGTTCATCCTTGTGACAAGTCAGGATCTTTAGTAATATGACTTTTTCTCTTCCAAACATCCAGTCACCATCACTGAGCTAGGACTAAATGGAGGGAAACAAACTGGACAGATGGGACAGTCACCTGGTCTAGCAGATGGCGTTTCTCAATTGTTCTTCACCATTCCTGCCTGTGATGTGCTTCCCACCTTATCTATACACAGTACTATTTACGCATGAGGGTGCCTGGATAGAAGCAGGCACTGTGTAAAAGTCTCCTGGGAGGTTCTGGGCAAGCCCTTTGTCTATACAGCATGTTGTTCCTCAATGCGGTTCAGGCTTCGAGTACACGAAGGAACATATTGCTCAAGGAAAGAAATTTCATGCATCCTCTTTTCATCATACAAGAAAAATGATGCTATTGATTATGGTCCCACATTTCTCCCAATCTGTCAAGTAGCTTAAGGCTAAATATAATGCTTAAGTATGAAGTTATAGATTATTTAACATCTTTTTCTTTTTTCTAAGACATTTTACTTAAATAATTATTGCTGAAATATTTACTGTAATTGCCCTGTATAATAGTGGCTTTGTAGTTTGCTCCAAGAGCACACAATTTGCCTTTAGCTTAAAAATAAGTATTCCAGATTTAATCTTAGACAGTGCTGAATCCCTGAGGAATCTTGGCTTCTTATTATCTCATCAAAACAACTGGTAGCAGCAAAACTTCAAAAGGAAGAACATTCCTGAGGAGGAGTCAGAGCCCTGAGATTTTAGGCTCTGCCAAGGCTCAGCCTTTCGTCTGCCATCACCAATGGCTCTGCTCGGAAAGGCATTTCTAAGACCCAGTGTGTGAAGTTACAGGGCTTTGAAGCTGGAGCATAAACATGAAACCAGGTGGCCTCTCAGAGCAAGGAAAGCACCAGGATTATCAGTGAGAAGACAACCATGACAGTCAAGTTTCATTGTACTGTACTCAAATCATCAGAGATGGGTCAAGTGCTGTTAAACAAATGACATAACTATTTCAGCATTTATTTGATCCACTTGAAAGTCAGAATTAACTGGAAGGTGCCTGATAGTTCTCTATCCACAAAAGTCCCACCAAAACATAAGATAACTTTGACTAAACAGCTATGCACAAAGGGGCGGGGGGGCATGTTGACCTTTCTGAATAGTTAAATTTTCTAAAGGCTACCTAAGTTTGTAACTTCTCTTTTGAGGTCACTTAATTTGAAAGGGATAATTAAGTGAGAAAACATCCTGTTCATCTCTTCCATAAAACTTAAAAAGTGTCACAAATTATTAGATACATGTACATACATATATACATATTCAATAGTTATACATAATGTAGAATTATAAGCTTTGGCACATAAAATTCTACATGAACATTTACATTTGAATTCAGATAAACAACTTCTTAGTATATACCAATGAAATTCATTATCTAAAATTCAAATTTAATTGAATGTCTGTGTCTTTCTGGCAAACTTACATTATGAATGCTAATTTTTCTAAATATTGTGTCTTTGGACAATGCTGAGAATGATTGTTTTTAACCACAAATATAGGGATGTGTATGCTAATTAGCTCAAGTTAGTCATGCTACAATGTATACTGTTAATAAAATATATAGCTCACACCTCTAGAGAAATAAAAGACAGTTTATTCTTTATCCAACTATGAGCAGTTGTGCACAAGAAGTATAGATTTAGATTGTCCTAAATACCATGTTTCAATATGGAAATGGTTTAATGAAATTTTTATAGTTACAAAACAAAAGAAAGGCATAAATCAAAGCATTTTAAAAAATATTTAGTGGAAACATCAGGTAGCAGGAGTAGAGAAAAATGGACGTCTCTGCTAGGAGAGCCCGTCTGATGACATCATTAACATTTGGGTGGGTGAAAGCTAGAGACCGGTTAAGTTAATATATCACAAAAGAATTTGGTGATGGTCGCAGAGATGTGAGGTCAAACACAGTGGTGGACAGTGAATAGTTACTGAGGGACAAAAGACAGGCCAAGATTATTCGCCTGTACATCAACAACATTCCAATTTTCCATAATCATCGTGTTAACCAGAGTATGAGCCTTGTAACAGCTACAGTGTTGGTTGGTCTTGTCACAGGTTACATGTTACCTTCTGTACCTTCCACACCTACAACACAGGCAGGACTTGTCATAGGTATTGTGTTTACAACACATACTCCAGACTTTCATATTACAACAACTTCAGAACTAATGAAATCAGTTATGTGTGTAAGATACTCTCTTTTATAAAAAAGAAAACTCTTGGATCTTTTTCCAACCTTATTTACTGAGGGAGATCTGTTATCTCTCTTTTGTTATTCCCTTAGCAATTCCTAAGAAATAACAAGCCAATAGCCTGTTTTGTTTTGTTTTTAAATCTTTTACTTGACATTGAAAAAAAGCACACTATATATGCTAATATTTATCAACTTTGATTAATTGCTTGCAGGCTTTCCTTGTATCATTGTTTCCTAACATCATGGAGATATAATTTGATAAATTTAGATTAAAGAAGTAAACATTTAAGCAGTCCTTTCCTTTGAAAGACTGTCGCTAACCGTTATCCTCTTGAGGATTTCGGACCCGTTATATTTGAATTTGACAAGTAATCATGAAAGTAGCCCCAATCTTGAGCATATGGAGGAGGAAATCCAGCCTTCTGGTAGAGTAGGGAAGGAGTGGTGTCTATAAAGGTTAATTGGCTGCTAACACCTTCTCCTCACTCTTCACACCTGGAGACTGACTTGCAAATCGTTTGATCTCTTAAATGTAAAATATTTCTCACACTGAGTTTCTTATGCAGTATAAAGAAAAATATGATCAAACTGAATACATTGATGTGTTCCTTTGTTCTAAACATTCGTGGAATGATAGTTTAAAATGTAGAAGACTCTAATTGGCCCTATATCTCTGCAATATTTTGTATATCATTGAAATGGCATCAGCCTAGAGTAAACCTTCTTCAGGCATGCCCTCAGCTGAGTAATTCATTCTTTTTTAAAATTACAATTTCTTATTTAAAAACTAGTTTTCATAATTTATGTTAAGCAAAGTAAGTGCCTTTTTAATGTTAGGAAATTTTTATTTGACGTTTTGAGTTTTTATTTTATGTTGTTTAAATAAATACAGTTTGAATACTTAAACTGAAGACCCACATTCTAATTTTATAAAACATCAAAATAATTTGAATTCTGGGTAATGATAATCCTACATATTTCCCTAAATTTTGCAAAGCTCTTTTAGATATAGGGAGGCATTGAATTCTCCTTGAATTCTTTTGACATTGAAGTTCTATGCTCAATTCGTGGTAAGAGAAAACAAGGAGCTCTGAACATAATAATTGGTGGTTTTCTGGAAATGGAGAATTGGTCCCAGCATAAAAGATAGTCACAGTAGTATTGCTGTTTTATTTTTTCTTTCCTTAGTACCTACTGTCCGATTCCTTTACATTAGAAGGGTCAAGACAAAACCTAGACAAAATCAAGCATTTTCTGACTTTATTGTAAAACTCAAAGTGATGAGTCTACCAGTCTTTACCCACCATATGACAGAGAAGAGCCCATGCCTTCAAAGCCTTGCTTTAACAGGTCAGTGCTGCGAGTCATTGGTTTATTTGTCCCAGGCTTGGCCTTAAATCCATTCAGTGTATGGCTGCAGGACACACAGCTCTTTCCCTACTCATATACCACCACCGCATAGCAAGGCCCTCGGCCCACTTTCCTCTAGCCTCTCCCTCAACTACCTGCAGTCCTATCATCTAGTGGCTTTCAACTGTCTACATGTGTAGGAATGAACTTGTCTTAAAAGGCTGCCAGGTGTAGAGAGCATACTCAGTCTTCCTTAGATAATCTAAAGTCTACAAACTGACCCCAGGGAGTGGATTTCTAGTCATTCTTTAACACTCACATGTTTTAAATTTCTTTATTCCCATTCCTCTCTACTCTGCTCTCCCGTGGGTGTTCATGGTGTCACTGAAGCAGGAGAGTCAGGCAGAGAGTAAGAGCTCCCATTTCACTGGTGGGAACCCTAATCAAATCATAACAATCTGGCAAAGAGGAATGCCAAAAGACCCCTGGCCTAGCCAGATAAAACAAGCATGTACCGCAGGCTCAGGGGCAGAAGCATTCTAGGTGTCAGAAGATAGTTTCTATCTAATTATAATACCAAAATGTAGTGGCAGAGGTTTAAGAGACTGAGATATGTAACACCTGAAGTTTAAAAGTATTTCGAGTTGCATGTACTTTAGTGTGTGTGAAAAAGTCTGTGCTTGTCTAAATGAGCCAACAAGCCTTGTTATGCCCAGATCTTAAGACCCCCCACCCCCAAAGACCACCAGGACACTACTCTAATGTAATTCATGTGAGGGTTTACTGGAGCTCGGAATGCAAACCCTGCCTGCTGCAGCAGGTTAGTGAGCGACCACAAGGTCTAGGGGAAGGGGTGTTTAAAGGAACAAACTGCAAGTGGGAGTTTCTAAGTCTTGGCCTTACATGACTGGGTATGAGGTTTATGGGGAGGTGCCAAGGCCACAAACATCTCGTCATGAGCAATGGTCATGCGCAGTGTTAATTAGCTGCTGTTATGGAAGAGGAGCTATTTTGCACCCTTTGAAAAGGTAGCTCCTAAGTGCAGAAAGGAATGCAGTAGGACTGGTGACTCCCAGCAGCTGCAGCTGGCCAGATGTGTTTCACCATGGGACCTGGTCCTCTGCTTAAGCTTATGTTTCTCGCTTAGGTCTCTCAGCCTCTTCCTGAGAAATGGGTCATTCCGAGCTGGTAAGGTTCCACCCTTTTCCACATCCCCTCCACCACCACCACCCCTGCCCCGCCCCGTAAGTGTGAAGTGTGCTATCTCTTTCCCCGCTGAATGCTTCTCTTACAACTCTATCACTTGCCCTGTCTTCATTCATAGGAATCTGGAGCTTCTCTGGAGATTCTCCACTATCAGCTGGGGTCATCACTCCTAAATAAAGTACCTTACATCAACTTCTAATCTTTGTTGTCCATTTCTGGAAAATCACCTGTATGGCAGGTGAAAATCACTCCAGTAAAGCCTTTTCTGCTGAAGATAAGGCTAGTTATGAATTGTTTTCATCAACCTCATCAGGAAAGACAGACTCATGCTGTAGGCGCTGCTAATGCCTGCGATGCTCCTCAGCCAAGCATGGGCTTCAGATGCTGATGGAGTGAATCTCTGTCTCCTCCCAGCTCACACCATAGAGCACATGGCAGGAAGGGGAGCAGGGTGAGGAGCTGAGGCAGCTGGCTCGGGAATCAGGCCTTTACTCATCATAAGCCTGGGAAGGACTATGGGTTTTCTCCCCGACAGGGTTGGTATTAGAAGTATTAAGAGGCAGAGAAGTTAGGGTAGGCCAGCACAGCAGGGAAAGCTTCTGTGCACTTCTGAGGCTGGAGAGAAAGTTGGACTTGGCACCTCAATTTTAGAATTCCAAGCACACCTCACTTCCCCTTTGTTCCTTTCTGCCCCTGCTGTTTCACTCCTTCACTCAGTTCCCTCTCTTTTGCCTTTCCCTTTGTCACCCCAAATTAGTTCTCAGCAGCCTTGTTCCCAAAGACCAGCTCCGTGCACCTGATGCCAGACTTTGAGCTTTATGGGACAACGGTCTATTGATTGGACATCCTAGATGATTTTCTTGCATATGACTGACGTGAAAATTGTGTTCCCTTTCTGCTTTTGCAAGGCTCGATTTTAAGGCTCTTGCCTTAAATGGACTAAAGTATAGAATGTGTTCCAAATAAAATCAAAACGTTTGTTTCCGTACTATGTCACGCTCCCTGTTCATCTAGAGTGCTGAAACCCATTGTTTCATCTCAAAGGGGGGAATAAAGGGAACAGGGATTTCAAAGAACAATGTGTGGAAAGGTTAATTAAAACTTTAACATATTATTTTGGAGACAAGCAGGCTCTTCTGTATCTAAGAGATGTTGCCAGGGTTAAAGAATTTAATGCAAATCCCAGCATGCACTAGGCACACCACACCTGAGTCTCTCCCCATATGCTGCTCTTCGTGGTCAGTAAAACATTTGATGCATTGGCATGACCATTATATCCTTACCATTCTTTGAGGTGTTATTCTTTGACCAATTATTTTATATTCAGTATTAATTCACTACCATAATTTGAGCTCTTTCATATTTTGTTTTAGTGTGATAATTTTCCGAAACTGATAGTGATTAATTGGGAGATGTGCTGCTTATGACAGAATGGAACAAACAAACATGAATTTCCTGCTAGGATCTCACATAGTGTGGTCAAGTGCTCTTAACTGTGATCAGAAGTCAAGAAGGGCTTTGTGTGGTAAAAGTCAATAGGAAGGACATGCTAAGTGGAAGATTTCATGGATTAAATATTAATGGCTTTGATGATGCCAACCAAAGCGGCACTGACGCTCCAGACTGGAGCACGTCCTACTGCACCAGGGATCTGCTTGCTCACGTACGAGCTCGAATTCCTTGGAGACTTGGGGCCTGTAGAAAATAACAAACTTATCTTCTCATATTCTACTTTTGCCTTTTCTCCCAGTGACTCTGGCTTCTATTTATTAAATTCATATGGAGCAGTGGAATAGCTCAGGGGCAGATTGCTATTAAAGTCTATAAGATGAAGAAATAAATTGGGACTGCTCTTAATGCTGAAAGGAATTGATCCTAGTGGAGGCCCAAGATCTGAGGGACTCTGAAATAATTCACGACTTGTAGTTTCTTCTTGGTTTGTTCTAAAAATGGTCTATACTATATTTTATTAGAATCATGTGTGTGTGTGCTGTATGTTTATGTGGGGTGTGTACACATATTTGTTCTATTTAAGACTCTTTAAAGCTGCATATATTTTATGAGTTTTACTATCTTAGTGTAGAATTTCTAATACTTTCATTTAGCCCTTGGTATCTAATTATCGCACAGCAGAGTTTGAGAAATGTCCAACACATCCTTGTGGCCTGGCATCGCAGAAACATTGTAATCTCTCCATTAAAAGTTTATTTATTTTTTGTAGATATAATTAGCATTTTCTATTGGGAAAGTAGTACAGTTATTTGATTCACTAACAGTGGTAATTTCAATTGTGTTGACAGTTTCACCATAAATGTTAAGGATGGAATCTCTGGCTAATTATGCAACTAAGCATCTTATTTTTTCTCTTGTCAATTCCCTTTGGAAGCTTTAACTTAATGATTGGTTAATGTATGCTGAGCTATTTACTAATACTTCACATCACAGTCACTATAATGGTGCTTCGCCCTATAATGTTGTAACTATGAAAATTACCTGAGGACTTAATATTAAATAAAAATGTTTAAAAGTAACAAAATAAGCTCACAATAAATATCGTTTCTCTCTTATTCATTCATTAATTACATCAGTATTAAAACAACATAAAATGAATGACTGTCTTTCAAAGACAAAATACCATTAGGTGAATGCTTTCATCATAGAATTTATTGTCTCTAGGAAATGGTAATCCCTGCATCCATGAAGGTAGCATGCTCAGAAGGCTGGGAAAAGTGAGTACTTAGTTCCAGATGTATGCTCTGATACTGGTCTCAGTTTAGTCTCAGCAGTCGCCTCCCATTGACAGAACTCTTGCTATACACCATACTGATTTCTTCAGCAATCGGTTTCTCAAAAACAACAATTAAATACATGTGTTTAGGTGTTTTCACATGGTTTGGTATAGATTAAGACTTTGCTAGATATCTGTCTGAAGGACAAAATGTTAAAACTTTATGATTTTTTCGTCATATGCCTGTAAGTGTAAACATTTGTATGTGCCACATAATTAAACATTTTCCTAGTAATCACCTCTTTTATTTTCTCTTGGACATAATATGAACCAACTGTCACACTATACACCATTGCCTCACTGTCTGTCTCCTCTCCTGTAATACAAACATGAATGTCCCCAGAATCTTCATAAGTGACTTGGTGACACAGATAGCCAAATATAGCTCTGTGCTCCTTTTGTTTTCCTTCTCTTACCAATTTCACATTCTCAACATGCTCATCAATCTGCACAATACAGTAATGTAATGGCATGAGAGCACTTTAAAGGACTGCTCATTTAGAAACATTTCCCCACACTCACATTCATGCCCAACTAAGCCTACAGTTTTTGACCTGTACAGTGTTGCAGTGGATCCAGTTGAAACTCCATGCATACTACAGTTGTTTGTTCTGGACACAGGCATTAGACATGAGGTCTATGGTTTCTGGGCCAAATTGTTATTAATATATTTTAATAAAATTTAAACACTGGATTATCCCGTGCAAAACTGATGCACATATCTCATTTTTAATGAAGAATACCCATAGCTTCAGCAGTTCCTAATTTGAAAGTCAGGAATGATAAAATTAATCAAAATCATGCTTAAAAAACATTAAGAGAAAATATAGCTGCAGGTAATGCATTGGGATATGTAGACTCAAGGGTACCACAAAAGAAAAAGAATTATCAGATTTTACAGAAAGTAAATCTCCATTGGAATGAAATGCATGCCATCCATTTTGGGTGTGGATTATAAATTCATAACTTTTGGTTCCAGTACTTAAGTCACTCACAGCAGGATCTTATTTCTACAGGGAAGCTTGGTTCTTAGACCTCAGACTTTTAACACAGCTATTCATCAGAGACCGACTTTTATAGAAAGCTGGCATGCAGGAGCTGTCACTCATAATATACATTATTAAGATGGAGTAGCCCATTCTGTCCAGATTTGATTTTTGAATCTCAACAGATACTAAGAGACTAAAGTAATTACCTCTTAACTTACGCAGGGATGTTTTAAATTTCACAAAGCGGCAATATCATATTAGAATGGACCATATAAGTAAATTTATTTCAAGGAGATAATACACATCTAGCTTACTTGGTTAAAATCAGAAGCAAAACAATTTGTTTTTGTCACTTGAGATGACTTAGTTATGAAAAATCACTCTCTGAGGGTTTCTGTAATCCATGGTCTTGTTGAAGTGGTTGCTGGCTTTATTCCATAATATTGTGCCTTACTTTGATAACTACTGTTTTTATCTGGACTATTTTCTTAGGTGATGATGTTTAATAATTTTCATCAAAATATTTAGCTATTATGTTAAGAAACATAATAACTCATTCTGTCATCAGTGCCTATAGTTGTTAGTATACATGCTATAGTTTCATTAAACATTTAGCTAATACTGATGTTACTTTCTGGAAGGAAGGATTCAGGGAACGTTCAGTGAGGCTAGGTAAGTTATTAGCAATTGACTACCCCTTGCTTTCATTAATAAAAAGGAACTATAGTTAACTCGTTGAAATGTCTAATTCTCTGATATCTATAGATACCAAGAGATTTTTAATATAGCAAGTTAGGTATTGCCAGATCTGGACCTGGATATTCTTGCCACTGGTGTGCAGAAGTGGATGCATTTGCGTCTTTGGTAGCGTGTAGGTATCAGTCTTGCTGTGTCTCCGGCACTAAGCACTGAGAAGGAGGTCAGAACAACTGTTGATGGTCATGACTAGTGATGGCAGCTCCTACTCTTCATGCCACGCTTATGTGCAGCTATTGTGTCTCCTACATAAAGTCACACTCGGGTAGGTGGAGACATGTTGATCTAAATCCAAGTAAAATAAAGTCATCCAAGTCATGGAACCAGTTAAATTGGGATAGTTCAGAGGGTTTGGGATCTGACTCTCCATATGCTGATCAAGATATTTTCCTAAATAGTGGGCTGGAGGCAAGGGATAAGGAATTCAGCTGACACATTTGCCTTTTCTTAACTTCAGTGTCTTTAAGCATTCAACTCTATTCTGTTAAAATTAAATTCCGTCTAGTAACGTTTTGGGTAGTGAGCTTGTCCTAATCAAAATTCTCTGAATAAATAACATCAGAATACAGAATTTCCTTGAGCTAACGAGTTACCTTTTATTTCTGTGTCTTTTATCTTATTCTTAAAAGAGTTTGGTGTTTCTAACTTGAATCACTTTACTGTGTTCTGATTTGGTTCAACATCCCTGCACAAATATTATATGTAATAAAATGTGTTTGCTGTAAATGAAGATGATATGAAAAGTGATGAGTTCCCTAATATGAGATCTCAAAACTTAAAATCACTTCTGAGGCAAGCAGTGTTGAAATATACAAATAAAAATTCCAAACAAAATTGCTATTGTTTTTCTAAAGGAAATCATAAGAAACTGGAACAAGAAAACCATTTATTATGGTTATAAAATTCGGGTCATTTTGACATAGATGAGAACTATGTAACTAATTCAAAGTTTGACTGTTTCCAAAACATTATTGTTATAACTATTCATCCTCATGAATTGACTAACTGAACTTTTTTGTTATGTTTAATAAGGAAATAATGAGTTATCTGCTACCGATGTTATAAAATGTAATGTAAATGTCTGTATTTTTCAATGTTCTTAGGTGGCCCCTGAGAAAGACCCAAAGGGGTTGCAGCTACAGGATGAGAATGTCTGTCCTAAAGTCATGCCATATTTACTGGTGGAGAGGACATAAAGTATCAGTCATTAGGCACTGCACATTCCAGTAAAGTCTGTTGCCTTCCCAATCCGAGATACATGGATTTAACTTAGTGCTTTGTCATTTTTTTTATCAGCTATAAAAACACATTTATTCTATTAAAAATATTTATATTTAAATCATGTAAATTTTGCACTATGTTAGGAATTAACTTTCAAACTATAAAATATCCCATATCTGGCTTCAAGAAGGAATGTAGATGTTTAGTCTGCATTATAATTTTATGACATAACATATGTATAACATAACAGTATGTACTTATATATAGTTTATATGCCACATATACATTCAAATTTAATTATATACACATATATACCATTTGTAGTTTTCTTTCGTTCACTTTAAAATATCAAGTAGAATGAATGATGTCATATGAATCCAAAATGACCTGGTACATAAAATGTAACGAAACTTTGGGATAATCATTTTCAGGAACAGTTTTAGGAGAAATGAGCTATTTCACAAAGTGTAGGTAAATAATATTTATGCAAAGTGTACAGTAAAAAGGGAATACGTTAGAAACCCTCACTGAATTTTTTTTTGTTTTTGTTTTTATACAAACAGTTCCTCATCCCATTCCTCCTTCCCATTACTTCCAAGATGGTGCTTCCCCTACCAGACCTCCCTCCTTCCCTGAGGCCCCAAGTCTCTTCCACTGAGGCCAGACCAGGCAGTCCTTTGCTATATATGTTCCAGGGGCACATATATCTGTCCATGAGGTCTGTGTTAGTTGAGACTATTGATCTTCTGATGGGGTTGCCCTCCTCTTCCTCTTCTTCAATCCTTCCCCTAATTCAACCAGTATGACTTTACTCCAGTGTTTGGGTGTGAATATCTGCATTTGTGTCTCAGTCAGCTTCAGGTTGGACCTCTCAGAGGACAGCCATGCTATGCTCTTGTCTGTAAGCACATCATAGCATCAGTAACAGTATCAAGCCCTTCCTCCCAACCTCCCACCATGAAATGGATCCCAAGTTGGGCTGGTCATTGGACTGCATTTCTTTCAGTCTCTTCTCCATTTTTGTCCCTGCTGTTCATTTAGACAGGAAGAATTCTGGGTCAGAAATTTTGACTGTGAGTTAGTAACCCTGTCCCTCCACTTAAAGCCCCATCTATCTACTGGAGGTAGACTCCACAAGTTCCCTCTCCCTATTGTTGGGCACTTTGGCTAAAGTAACCTTCATTACCCCTGAGAGTCTCTCATCTCCCAGTTCTTTGGCTCTTTGGTACTTTTTAGAGGGTCCTGTCACCTCCTTCTCCCAGAGACAGCGTATTTCCATTCTCTCCTGATCCTCTGGGCTTCTCTCCTCTATACTCCCCCCCCCCCAAATACTTGATCTTCTCCTTTTTCCTTCTCCCACTTAGGTCTCTTCCTCTCTGCCTCACATGATTATTTTCTTCCCCCTTTTAAGTGGGATTTAAGCATCCTCATTTGGGTCTGTCTGTTTGTTTACTTCTTACAGTCTGTGGGCTGTATCCTAGGTATCCTGTACTTTCTGGATAATATCCACTATTAGTGAGTACATACCATGCATGTCCTTTTGTATTTGGTTACCTTACTCAGGATGATATTTTCTACTTCTATCCATTTGCCTGCAAATCTCAGGATGTTCTTTTCCTTAATAGCTGAGTAGTATTCCATTGTGTACACGAACCACATTTTTTGTAGGTATTGTTTTCTTGAGAGGTCAGTGATGATGTTTCCCTCGAAAGTCTTTTATTGTTGAGAATTTTTTTTTGCTATTCTGGGTTTTTTGTTTTTCCATATAAAATTGAGAATTGCTCTTTCCATGTCTGTGAAGAACTGAGTTGGAATTTTGATGGGGATTGCACTGAATCTGTAGATTGCTTTTGGTAAGATGGACATTTTCACTATGTTAATCTTACCAATCCATGAGCACAGGAGATCTTTCCATCTTCTGAGGTGTACTGACTGATTTTGTGTGTCAACTTGACACAAACTGGAGTAATCCCAGAGAAAGGAGCTTCCCTTGAGGAGGCTCTATGAAATCCAGATGTAATGCAGTTTCTCAGTTAGTGATCAAGGTGGAAGGGCCCATTGTGGCTAGTGACATCCATGGGCTGGTAATCCTGGATTCTATAAGAAAGCAAGCTGGGCAAGCCAGGGGAAGCAAGCCAATAAGTAGCACCCTTCCATGGCCTCTGCATCAGTCCCTGCCTCAAAGTTCCTGCCCTGTGTGAGTTCCTGTCCTGACTTCCTTTGATGATGAATAACAATATGTAGTATAAGGTGAATAAACCATTTCCTCCCCAATTTGCTTCTTGGTCATGATGTTTTGTGTAGTAATACAAGCCCCGACTAAAACAAACTGGTACTGGGAATGGGGTATTTCTGTTTTTTGGGAAGTAAGTGGAATGATTTTTGGAACTTTGGGCTTGAAGAGCCATTGGGTACGAATCTTCTTGGAAGTGTTTCCTGAGAGCACAGAGATGCTGAGTGTGTGTCAGAGGCAGCCATGGTTATAACCCCATGTTAGCAGCCAGACTTGGTAATGTATAAGAGTCACTCAGGTGGTACTGGTTTTGAAACAAGAAGGGGTAGCAACTGATACTTGGCACTGTGAGAGGCCAGAAGAGGCCACTGGTGAAGGTGCAGCCTTAATAGCATTTGAAGGCCCAGAACTAAAGGTGTCATGCAGAGAAATTGAGGCTTAGCAATATGAAAAGAACCTATGAGAAGCTACTTGTGAAACTGCATCTAGTTGGAGCAGAAGACAGCAGTGTTTTTGAGATTCTAGTACCATGAGATGAGCACCAAGAACAGCAGCAGCAGTGGAATACAAGCAGTTGGAACCTAGAAGACAAGCTGTGTGCTACAAAGAGCAGAGTTGGAGAAGTGACCCAAGCCCTTGGAGGAGCCCAGAAGATCTTGAATGGATCCCAGATATTGGATGGTTAAAGACTGATTTTGCTTTTGATTGTTACTATTCCCTGATAATTTACCCTCTTGATGTAAGAAAGTATTTTCATGGAGTCCATGGTTAAATAAAAACTTAGAATTTCAAGAGAGATTGGATATTTTAAAGGGATTCAAATTTTAATATGTAAATATTTATAAAGACCAGGAATTTTGAAGTTATTTAGATCTGGGGGATCCCCAAGAAAGTAAGGGTTGAGGCTTGATAGTGATGTGTTTGTGTGTCAAGTTGACAAGGGGTTAGTTTTACTGGCTGATTTTATGTGTCAACTTGGCACAGTCTAGAGTAATCACAGAGAAAGGAGCCTCCCTTGAGGAAATGTCTTTATGAGATGCAGGTGGAAGGCATTTTCTCAATTAATGATCAAGGTGGAAGAGTCTATTGTGGGTGGTGACATCCCTGGGCTGGTAGTCCTGGGGATTCTATAAGAAAGCAAGATCAGCCAGACACTCTGAAGCTAATAGAAAAGAAACTGGGGAAGACCCTTGAGGACATCGGTACAGGGAGAAAGTTTCTGAACAGAACACCAATAACATGTGCTCTAAGAGCAAGAATTGACAAATGGGACCTCATAAAATTACAAAGTTTCTGTAAGGCAAAGGACACCATCAAGAGGACAAATCGGCAACCAACAAATTGGGAAAAGATCTTCACCAACCCTACATCAGATAGAGGGCTAATATCCAATATATATAAAGAACTCAAGAAGTTAGACTCCAGAAAACCAAACAACCCTATTAAAAAATGGGGTACAGAGTTAAACAAAGAATTCTCACCTGAAGAACTTCGGATGGCGGAGAAACATCTTAAAAAATGCTCAACTTCATTAGTCATTAGGGAAATGCAAATCAAAACAACCCTAAGATTTCACCTTACACCAGTCAGAATGGCTAAGATTAAAATTTCAGGAGATAGCAGGTGTTGGAGAGGGTGTGGAGAAAGAGGAACACTCCTCCACTGCTGGTGGGGTTGCAAATTGGTACAACCACTCTGGAAATCAGTGTGGCGGTTCCTCCGAAAACTGGGCACCTCACTTCCAGAAGATCCTGCTATACCACTCCTGGGCATATACCCAGAGGATTCCCCACCATGTAATAAGGATACATGCTCTACTATGTTCATAGCAGCCCTATCTATAATTGCCAGATGCTGGAAAGAACCCAGGTATCCCTCAACAGAAGAGTGGATGCAAAAAATGTGGTACATCTACACAATGGAGTACTATTTAGCCATTAGAAACAATGAATTTATGAAATTCTTAGGCAAATGGATGGAGCTAGAGAACATCACACTAAGTGAGGTAACCCAGACTCAAAAGGTGAATCATGGTATACACTCACTAATAAGTGGATATTAATCTAGAAACCTGGAATACCCAAAACATAATCTACACATCAAATGAGGTACAAGAAGAAAGGAAGAGTGGCCCTTTGTTCTGGAAAGACTCAGTGAAGCAGTATTCAGCAAAACCAGAACGGGGAAGTGGGAAGGGGTGGATGGGAGGACAGGGGGAGAGAAGGGGGCTTACGGTACTTTCTGGGAGTGGGGGGGCTAGGAAAGGGGAAATCATTTGAAATGTAAATAAAACATATATCGATAAAAAAATTATAATTCTAAAAAAAACAAAAAGCAAGATCAGCAAGCCAGGGAAACAAGCCAGTAAGCAGCACCCCTCCATGGCCTCTGTATCAGCTCCTACCTCCAGGTTCCTGCCCTATGTGAGTTCCTGTCCTGACTTCTTTAGGAGTGAACAGCTATGTGGAAGTATAAGCTGAACAAACTCTCTCCTCTCTAGCTTGTTTCTTGGTCATGATGTTTTGTGCAGGAATACAAACCCTGAATAAGACATGAAGTCTTCTTCAATTTCTTTCTTCAGAGATTTGAAGTTGTTGTCATACCTAACTCTCACTTGCTTTGTAAGAGTTACACTAAGATATTTTATACTACTTGTGACTATTGTGAAGGGTGTTGTTTCACAAATTTCTTTCTTAGCCTGTTTATCATTTGTATAAAAGAAAGCTAGTGACTTGCTTGAGGTAGTTTTATATCCTGCCATTTTGCCAAAGTTGTTTATCAGGTGTAGGTTTCTCCAGTGTAATTTTCATTTTGCTTATGTATATTATCATATCATCTGCAAAGAGGGATACTTTGACTAATTTTTTCCCATTTGTAGCCCCTTGGTCTCCTTTTGTTGCCTAATTGTTCTATCTAGAACTTCAAGTACTATATTGGATAGGGAGAGAGTGGAAAACATTTGTCTTGTCCTGATTTTAGTGGTATTATTTCTGGTTTGTCTCCATTTAATTTGATGTTGGCTATTGGTTTGCTATATAGCTTCTATTACAATTAGGAATGTGCCGTGATTTCCTGATCTCTCCAAGACTTTTAACACCAAGGGGTGTTGTAATTTGTTATAAGGTATGTTGTGTCTTAATTTTCTTTGAATTCTACAATGGCTTTGATTTCTTTCTTTCTTCCCTTTCCAAGTTATCGTTGAGCAGATAATTGTTCACTTTGTATGAGTATGTGGGTTTTCTGTTGTTTTTGTTGTTATTGAGGTCCTGGCTTGGTCCTTGGTGATAGGATAGAATGCATGACATTTCAGTCTTCTTCTATCTGTTGAGTCTTGTTTTGTGTCCAGTTATACGGCCAATTTTGGAGAAGGTTCCATGAGATGTTGAGACAGTATATTCTTTTGTTTAGGGATGAAATGATCTAGATATCTGTTAAATTAATTTGGTTCATAGCTTCTGTTAGTTTCACTGTGTCTCTGTTTAGTGTCTGTTTCAACAGCCTGTCCCTCGATGAGGGACGGGGGCTATTGAAATCTCCTACTACTAATGTGTGAGGCTCAATGTGTATTTTGAACTTTCATACAGTTTCTTTTATGAATGTGCGTGCCTTTGCATTTGGGGCCTAGATGTTTAGAATTGAGACTTCTTCTAGGTGGATCTTTCCTTTGATGAATATGAAGTGTCCTTCCCCATTTCATTTGATAGTTTTTGCTTAAAGTCTATTTTATTGGATATTACAATGGCAAGTCCAGCTTGTTTGTTGGGACCATTTGCTTGGAAAACTTTTTCCAGCCTTTTACTCTGAGGTAGTTTCTGTCTTTGTCACTGAGGTGTGTTTCTTATATGCAGAAAAATCCTGGATTCTGTTTACATACCCAGACAACTGGCCTGTGTCTTTTATTGGGAAATTGAGTTCATTGCTGTTGAGAGATATTAAACACAGATGATTGTTAGTTCCTCTTATTTTTGTTGCTAGAGTTTGTATTATATAGGTATGATTCTCTTCTTTTGGCTTTGTTGTGAAATGTTTAATTTCTTGTGTTTTCTTGAGTGTAGTTACTATCCTTGTGTTGGTGATTTCCTTCTATTTTCCTCTTTATGGCTGGATTAGTAGAAAGACTGTTTAAATTTGGTTTGTCATGTAACATCTATGTTTCTTCATCTATGGTTATTAAGAATTTTGCTGGGAATAGTATCCTGGACTGGCATTTGTGTTCTCTTAGGGTTGCATGACATCTGTCCAAAATCTTCTGGGTGTTAGAGCCTTTGTTGAGAATTCTTGTGTAAGCCCTTTTATGTTTCTTTGCTTTTCCCCCTTAAAGCTTTTAATATTCTTTCTTTGTTCTGTGCCTTGAGCATTTTGATTATTAATGTGAGATGAAGATTTTCTTTTCTGGTCCAATCTAATTGGTGTTTTGTTGACTTTTTGTACATTTATGGTCATCTCTTTCTTTATGTTAGGGAAGTTTTCTTCTATGAGTTTGTTGCAGATGTTTTCTGGCCTCTTAAGTCGTGATTCTTTACTCTCTTCTATTCCTGTTATTCTTAGGTTTGATCTTTTCATTGTGTCCTGAATCTCCTGGATATTTTTGGTTAGAAATTTTTTACACTTTGTATGTTCCTTATCCAATGTGTCAATATCTTCTATGGTACCTTCTATGCCTGAGATTCTCTCTTCCACTTCTTAAATTCTGTTGGTGATGATTGTATCTGCAGCTCCTTATCTCTTTTCTTAGTTGTCCATCTTCAGGATTGTCTTCATTTGTGTTTTCTTTATTGTTTCTATTTCCGTTTTTAATTCTTTTACTGTGCTCTTTAATTCCTTCACCTGCTTGATTGTATTTTCTTGTATTTCTTTAAGGGATTTATTTGTTTCCACTTAAGGGCTTCTACCTGTGTACCTGTGTTTTCCTGTATTTCTTTGAGTGAGTTATTTATATTTTCTTTAGAGGCCTTTATTGTCCTCATGATATGGGATTTTAGGTCATTATCTTGCTTTCCAGGTGCATATGTAGGGTATCCAAGGTTTGCTGTGGTGGGAGAACTGAGTTCTAATGGTGCTGAGCTGCATTATGTTCTGTCACTTATGATCTTGTGCTTACCTCTGGCCATCTGGTTATCTTTGGTGTTAACTGGCCTGGGTGTGTCAGACTGGAGCAGGCCTCCTTGGTGCCAGGTAAAGCTTTATGACCTGGTTAGAGCCAGTCTCCTGGGAGGCAGACAGTGTTGTCTCTGGCTAGGATTAGCTTAGGCCTTCTGTGTCCCTCCTTACTTTGGACCTCTTGGGAGGCAGGCAAGCTGTGTCTCTGGTTACTGTGGATCTCTTGGGATATAGACAGGCTGTATCCTTGGTTGCTGTGGACCCCTGGGAGGGGGAAGTGAAGGCTGTATGGTGTGGGAGCTTATTGGCCTCTGACCTCTACAAGGGTGGAGAAGTAGACCTGAAGGAAGGTGGAACCCAGAAGGCAGGAAGGTCTAGCATGTGTCAGAGCTGGTGTGAGTATTTGGGCAAGGTTCTCAGCTGTGTCCTTGGTTACTTGAGACCTCTCAGGAGGCATGCTGAGTGTAGAGTGGGGGAAGGGGTATCTGGCCTGAGTTGGAAAGCAGACCACTCAAATGATTTTTTTTTAAAGTTTAACTTTACTTGACTTAATTTACATTTCATGTATAATTTAGCAGAATCAAAATATTTAGTTTGAGTTTTTCCTAGCATTGTTTGACATACCTAGACCCTCTCGACAGCCTCATACTTAGAGGTCTTAACCTGTATACATGGCCACATGTAGGAAACAATTTGATTAATCAGTTGAGTCTCTTAACTTTCAAACTGTCAACCATATTTAATCCTACACCTCCAGGTTGTGACATCTAATTGAGCTGTTTCTACGAGTTGATAAGTTTAATCTGTTTCCCACCTTTCCTGACATGTCACAATGGTGTATAGGTTTGAATCTTTCTGTTGCAAAAATCTTTCAGCTGCACTGCATTTTCTACATGTTCTGATTTTGTAAATGCATGAAGCATACAGTAGGAAATGAAGTCTACAAAGGAGACTAACTTACTTTGTGTTTAACATATTGCCAGAATTTGCATTCTAAACTGAAAATTGCCTCTGAAACATAAATGACTGCATTGTAAGTGGAATCAATAAAGTAGTGATTAGTTTTAGGTCTCAGGGGACTTGGAAATGTCTATTGCTTTTGTATTTAGCTCAGTCACAAGGGATTTTGTAAGAAGTTTCAGGAATTAGAAATTCTGGGCTTACTAAAGTTCACTACCCAGCCACTTCAAAAATCAAAAAATATTTTTAAAAATCCTATCAATCCTCCATGAAATAAATTCTAATTTGTGGGTTTTAATCAGTGTGATGAACCGACTTATGTAATATTTAGTGTTTGGGGTTCATCCGTCTTTATAGAGACTAGAATAGACTCTTCAGTCTCAAGGTAGGCTTTTCATACTAACAACAAATAGTAGGATCTGGTTTCTAATTTTAGTAAGTTGGGAAACAAACCCAAGTTTTTCTTCATGAAGAGGCATACAGACATATGATTAATCAGTTGAGTCTATTAACTCCAGCATTGTCAACTAAATGTAATCCTACAACCCAGACACCTATGACTTTTGAACACATGAAAAAGCTTACAATTTTTTAACAAGGTTTATTTTATGTGTGTATGTGTCTGTGTATGTGTGTGTGTGTGTGTGTGTGTGTGTGTGTGTGTTCACGTGCGTGCGCATGCTTGCTTGAGTACTTGAGAGGTGAAAATGCCCAGACTCCCTAACAGGTTTTCTGAAGCTTAGAGTTACAGGTGGTTACCAGCATCCTTTGCTGGTGCTGGGAACTGCATTTGGTTCCCACCAATGAGATCATGCACACAATGCCTAGCCATGGCTCCAGACCCCCTAAGTGACACCAGTACCTGTTTTTTCTAAATGCCATGATTTTGAAATATTTTTCCTATAAGACAGCTATAACAAATTCGTATGTTTTTAAACTCAGAGCCCAATTAAGTTATCTTTTAAAACGTGTTTATTGTCAGCTTGCTAATAATACAACTTTAAAATTGCCCATGCAAGTGGATGTGTATGAGGCACAGAAAAAATATATTCTTACAATTTGTTAGTACAGATGTAGAACTAGCCTCAAGACACAAGAAAAGGAATTTACAAACCATGACAGTCATTTTTCTTTGTTTATATTGTCCTTCTGGAGCACAATGTATACTCCTTATTCATATTTTTAGTATCTTGGAGGCTAGAGGGAATGGATCAATAATTAAGATTACCAATTCTACTTGCAACAGACCTGGATTCAGCTCCCAGAGTCTACATGGTAGCTCATCCGTTCTAGGTGATCCAGATCCTCCACAGGCACTAGGCATGCACATATGCATATACATGTGTCAGGCAAAACACACTCTCATACACAACACAACAGAAGTCTAAAACCACACATTTACAGTATTTTTCAGCAAAATCGTGTTAGAGGAACTGTCAATTATATTAATTCTTGCTCACATGTACAAAATTATCTACCATTTCACAAGACTCTCAGAAATAATACTAATGTAATTTGACACATATAATTTGGTATTTTTTACTAACTGCATTTGTGTTTTTTTTTAATTTATGAAAAATTTCTCTCAGCATTCCTTATGTCATCGAGAGTTAATACTGTGAAAAGTTATATCTGAAGATCAAAATGTTTTATCACTAGTAAATAAATTTTCTTATTTTATGGTGCATATTATTTATCCTATTTATGTGTTTATCTGTGTGTCCCAAGGATGCACTTAACATGTGAAATCTGTATGTTCTTTCTCTTAGACAATGCTTTTAAGTCCTATTCTAAGTTCTTTTCTCCACTATAGGTTGTTCTATAATTTTTGCCGTTGTATTAGTTTAGAGTTTCTGAAAACATTTGAGGATCTATGGGTTTCATAGGGCATATTGTAAAACCAGTTTATGAAAAGGTCATTACTAGAATACTAAAAAATGCATTTTGTTAGGACTAATATTTCTTGTTTATGCTTTGTTATTAATACAACATTCTTTTTTTTTCTGTTTTAGAGCAATGAAGTTGTCTACTATAACGCTAAGGATGATCTTGACGTAAGTTCTAGAACAATGTACATTAAGTTGTTCCCAATGATGAAGGATCGATTTAAGCAACTGGCACTGGATGGGACACATTTAAGGAGACCGTTAGATGACAAGAGCAGAGCATTAATTAGATGTAGCTTCGTGATGGTGCTCACTCTTAACTACGTTGTACTGAGAGTTTCCTGGCTTTTCGATATTAGAAATGGAATTCTAACATCTTGTTTCTATCCAAGCATATCCAGTAAGTGCATCCATGTGTGTCGCTGAGGCTTAGACATGTGTATTCCATTTGTAAGGTAGAGAGTAGATCTGAATAGAACCATCTCTGTATTCTGCCTAATGTCAGTGGGCTCAACAAAATTCAATGTAAAACAGGTAACAAATGACCCTGCTGATCTGATCTTTAAAACATAGTAGCTACACTGCTTATAATAATTCACTGACAACTTGACATTATCAAGAAAAGCCTAGAAGAAAACCCAGTGGGTAAACCTGTGAAGAACTCTGTAGAATTGGTTAGCTTGTAGGAGTGTCTATGATGGTTTATTTTAATTATCCTAATCATAGTGGGTAGATGATTCTTACCTGTAAGAGGTTCACTTTCAGAGGGTGAAGTCCTGGATGGATTACAGCGGAGAAATGGTAGCTCAGAGCTAGCATTCATGTCTTCTTGCTTCCTGACTGTGGAGGCAAAGTTACCAGCTGCCTCAAGATCAGCAACCATGCTATCCCCCATAATAGCAGTTCCATTGCACTCTTTTCCAAAATAAACCCATCTTTTCCATAATTTCCTTTCTTTAGGACATTTTATCACAATAATCGATAAAGTAATATAAGATAGTTATACAACACGGCCTTCCCCTGCAAGTGCTTTATCACTGAGCAATACACTTGACACCCTACAGAGGATTTTTAAATAATTTTTCTTACTGAGTTTTCAAATATTTGAGAATATGAATTTTTGAATAATGAGCTCTGTATAATTTTTCCATGTGTCATAGGGACTGAGAAGGCATTTTATTTAATTATTGTGGGAACATTTCAAAATGTACAGCTTATATTCAAGGTCTAAATCTTTCATAGGTGATTATTTATATTAGAAAAATACTCATATATAATTATATATCCACAAATGCATTTTGAATCTGTGTTGTCCTCATAAGAACTAGAGTTTATCTTTAAACAAAAGGCAGGGATGTGTGTTTGTCATCTTTGCTTTTTGTCAAAATAAAAAACATTCTTATAATAGTGTGTGAGGAGAATGAAAACAGGGAACAGAAGTTATGGAATATAAAGAAAATGATAGGATTCATAGTCTAAGTCATGCTCACCAGCCGTTACATTTTACTTACCCATAAGTTATTAAATCCTAAAGTTCCAAAAGTTAGTCTGGGGTTCGACTTGGTGGTTAAAGTCCTGTCTGCCTAAGCGTGGGTAAGTGCTTAGACACAGGCACTCACTCAGAGAGTTGGCACTGTGGCAGGTACCTGTGATCCCATCACAAAGCCTAGGCTTGCTGCTCTGTCAGGGTAGCGAATCCATGACATGAAGACAGAATCTTTCCAATAAAGAATGTGAGGAGGGATTGAGAAAGACACTTGACATGACTTCTGTTCTCCACAGGCACACAGCTCACACAACTGTACATGCACGTAGGATTCCCAACCACTTCTGTTCTCCACAGGCACACACCTCACACAACTGTACATGCACGCAGGATTCCCAGCCACGTTATCTTTTTTTTTTTCTTTTGATTTTTGGTTTTTCGAGACAGGGTTTCTCATATAGCCCTGGCTGTCCTGGAACTCACTCTGTAGACCAGGCTGGCCTGGAACTCAGAAATCCACCTGCCTCTGCCTCCCAAGTGCTGGGATTACAGGCGTGTGCCACCACTGCCCGACCTCAGCCACGTTATCTATGCAGGAATGAAGCTGACTAGTGCTGTTTTCAATTCATTCAATTTCTGGCTTAGATTCGGATGAAGAGTATATATTTCTCTGAAGAATATGCTTGACATATAAAAAGAATATAGCTATATTATACAGAATTTAATACTTAAAAGGAAGAGAGAAAGACATCCAATCATTTAAGCAGTTATAAAATCATATTATCTCTTTATCTTGCATATTTTCATTTACGGTTATTATTTTTTTGTTTTTTGTTTTTGTGAGACTATGTTTTACTATATAAGTTTGTGTGATATTACAGTCATGCACAATCATTATCAACCTGACAAGTGTTCAGATAACTCATTTATAAAATAGTAAAAGTAATTGTTATATTGTTAAATCAATGTTAGATAATAATTTGAGTTGCTATAATACCATGAAATGGACTCTTCTGCTGAGAAATTAAATTTTGCTCCTTGAACATTCAAAATATTTTTACATTAATATTTTTAGATAAAATTTCTATTTCACTTGTATTTTAAATCCCTAAAAGAGGTGCTGTTGTATTAGGAGTTTGGGATATTTTAATATATTATGTTTGTATTATATATAATATATGTAATTTTCTGTAAATTACATATATTTATACAATATTTATTTTACTATATTTATTTTTATTATACATATTATTAGGAAATACAATTTAATATTTTATATATAATACATAAAAATATATACTATATAATATATAAATATGTTATGTATTATATGTGATACATAAAATTGTATATTATATAATTTATGTATCAGATTATATGTAATATATAAAATTGTATATTATTATATATAATATATATGAAAGAAAGTTTATATATATATGGATATGGATATAGATAGACATAGATAATTTACAGAAATTACCAAATTCCACTGTACACTATGATTTACAAAGTAATTATTTCTTGAAGCACTGCCTGGCATTATATTAAAGGAAAATTTAGCCCATTAAAATTGTTTTTTCATTGCTTTAATTAGTTTCCTTTTTTTTTAACCATTATTCACATTTTCCTACATGTACAGGAAGCAAGCTATTTAAAATTTTATTATTCTTATCAGCTTCATGACCACGTTGAATATTCAGTTCATCTGTAAATTTGGATTTCAATATATATTTGCTAATGTTAGCAAAGTTAGCTTTTTCATACCTATTTGTGTAGCAGTTGCCTGACATATATAAATGTTATTTAGAGTATGGCCATATTAGATTCTGAATATTTTGTAATTATAATATTTTTATAATAAATTAGAAAATATTTTATAGTTAAGATATTGTAAAGGATATCCATATTGTCTTTCAATGTATTTACTTCATATTTGCATAAGATATTTGAGCTGATTTCAAATAAAAATTTAAAAGTTTTAGAGACCTTAATAACCAAGAGAAGGGGCCAAGGGGATAGCTTTGTATAAATGAACTTGATGAAATGATCCCTTGCAGAAGACCTGAGTTTGGTAAGTAGCATCCACATTGGGTGTTTATAGTAACATGTAACTTCGGCTGTAGGTGATCTGGCGCCCTCTGCTGGTGCCTGCATTTACTACACACACAAACGTAGAAAAGGGGGTTAATTAAAAATAAAACACAAAACTAGAGGAGTGTGTGAAATATTTCAATAAGTATTTGAGAAAATAATACTTTCATTGAATCTAAATGCTTACTGCTTTAGGGTTACCTTGATATTATCCCATGAATTGAACTCTTCCGCTAATTCCTACTCAAGCCAATAGTACAATTAGTAAATCTATATTTTGGAAGAATTACCTCAAAAGTGTTAAGTTTGAGTAGGATTTTGAGAAATCATATGGGTGGCACAATATTGTCCTAAGTTTTAACTTAAATTGCTCCATAAGTTGATCTTTTCATATATACCATTAGTTAGTTTGGAATATTTCATGTCAGTTTTTGAAAATTTATGAGGAACTATAACACGATTAACTATCTACCTGCTAAAGTTGCTTTTTTTATAGAAATGTTAGGTGCTGATGGTATTCTGATTCTTCCCTTATGTAACATTCTGGGTACCAAGCTAGAGTGGAATTTCATAGTTAATCACTCAACTATTCAGGATGATATTTTGTTTAATCTGTTTTCTTTGTTTCGGTCTTGGTCTGTCTCTGTCTGTGTCAGTCTGTTTCAGTGTATGTGTGTGTGTGCATTTGTGTGCCTGTGCATGTGTGCACGTGTGTGTGTGTCTTTTTCAGTCTATCTCAGTTACTTTTAGTCTCAGTCTCTTCTCCCTTCTTCCATCTCCCTCCCTCCCTTTCTCTCTCCCTCCTTCCCCTTCTCCCTCCATCCCTTTCTCCCTCCCCCCTTTCTCCCTCCTTCTTTTCTCCCACTTTCCCTTTCTCCCTCCCTCCCCTTCTCCCTCCCTCCCTTTCTCCGTCCTTCCCCTTCTCCCTCCCTCCCTTTCTCCCTCCTTCCCCTTCTCCCTCCCTCCCCTCTCTCTCCCTCCCTTTCTCCCTCCCTCCCCTTCTCTCTCCCTCCCTTTCTCCCTCCCTCCTTTTCTCCCTCCCTTCCCTTCTCCCTCCCTCCCTTTCTCTCTCCCTTCCCTTTCTCCCTCCCTCCCTCTTTCTTACACCACAAAACGAAGTAATTCCCATTGTAGGAATTCTCCTTTGCCCTACAGAGCCCACTTTGAAGGTTACACTTATCATTTCTTCCTGCAGTCATTGTTTGCATTCTTTTTTTAATTCGATGTATTCTTTATTTACATTTCAAATGATTTCCCCTTTTCTGGGTCCCCACTCCCCGCAAGTCCCATAAGCCCTCTTCCCTCCCCATGTTCCCCCATCTACCCCTTCCCACTTCCCTGTTCTGGTATTACCCTATACTGTTGCATTGAGTCTTTCCAGAACCAGGGGCCATTCCTCCATTCTTTTTGGACATCAGTTAATATGTGGATTATTCCTTGGGTATTATAAGTTTCTAGGTTAATATCCACTTATCAGTGAGTGCATACCATGATTGGTCTTTTGAGAATGGGTTACCTCACTTAGTATGATGTTCTCCAGCTCCATCCATTTGTCTACGAATTTCATGAATTCATTGTTTCTAATGGCTGAATAGTACTCCATTGTGTAAATATACCACATTTTTTGTATCCATTCCTCCGTTGAGGGACACCTGGGTTCTTTCCAGCTTCTGGCTACTACAAATAGGGTTGCTATGAACATAGTGGAGCATGTGTCCTTATTAAACGCTGGGGAATACTCTGGGTATATGCCCAGGAGTGGTATAGCAGGGTCCTCCAGAAGTGCCATGCCCAGTTTTCTGAGGAACCTCCAGACTGATTTCCAAAGTGGTTGCACCATCTTACAATCCCACCAGCAGTGGAGGAGTGTTCCTCTTTCTCCACATCCTTGCCAGCACCTGCTGTCTCCTGAGTTTTTGACCTTAGCCATTCTGACTGGTGTGAGGTAAAATCTCAGGGTTGTTTTGATTTGTATTTCCCTAATGATTAATGATGTTGAACATTTCTTAAGGTGTTTCTCAGCCCTCAGAAGTTCTTCATGTGAAAATTCTTTCTTTAGCTCGGTACCGCACTTTTTAATGGAGTTATTTGGTTCTCTGGGTTCTACCTTCTTGAGTTCTTTGTATTAGATATTAGATATTAGCCCTCTGTCGGATTTAGGGTTGGTGAAGATCCTTTCCCAAACTGTTGGTTGACGTTTTGTCCTTTTGACAGTGTCCTTTGCCTTATAGAAACTTTGTAGTTTTATGAGGTCCCATTTTACTGTTGAGAATAGTTTTAGATATCCTAGGTTTTTTTTGTTATTCCAGATGAATTTGAGCATTGCTCTTTCTAGCTCTATGAAGAACTGGGTTGGGATTTTGATGGGGATTGCATTGAATCTGTAGATTGCCTTTGGCAAGATGGCCATTTTAACTATATTAATCCTGCCAATCCATGAACATGGAAGATTTTTTCCATTTTCTGAGATCGTCTTTGTTTTCTTCTTCAGAGATCTGACGTTCTTGTCATATAGGTCTTTCACTTGTTTGGTTATAGTCACCCCAAGATACTTTATGCTGTTTGTGGCTATTGTGAAGGGGGTCATTTCCCTAGTTTCTTTCTCAGTCTGCTTATCCTTTGAGTATATAAAGGCTAGTGATTTGCTTGCTTTGATTTTGTAGCCAGCTACTTTGCTGAAGTTGTTTATCAGCTGTAGGAGTTCTCTAGTAGAGTTTTTTGGGTCACTTAAGTATACTATCATATCATCTGCAAATAGTGATAGTTTGACTTCTTCCTTTCCAGTTTGTAACCCGTTGACCTCCTTATGTTGTCTAATTGCTCTAGCTAGGACTTCAAGAACTATATTGAAAAGATATATAGAGAGGGGGCAGCCTTGTCTAGTCCCTGATTTTAGTGGGATTGCTTTAAGTTTCTCTCCATTTAGTTTGATGTTGGCGACTGGTTTGCTCTATATTGCTTTTACTATGTTTAGATATGGGCCTTGAATTCCTGTCCTTTCCAAGACTTTTAGCATGAAAGGATGCTGAATTTTGTCAAATGCTTTTTTAGCATCTAATGAAATGATCATGTGGTTTTTTTTCTTTGAGTTTGTTTATGTAATGGATTGCATTGATGGATTTCCTTATATTGAACCATCCCTGCATCCTTGGGATGAAGCCTACTTGATCCTGGTGTATGATCGTTTTGATGTGTTCTTGGGTTCGGTGGGCAAGAATTTTATTAAGTATTTTTGCATCGATATTCATAAGGGAAATTGGCCTGAAATTCTCTTTCTTAATTGGATCTTTGTGTGGTTTTGGTATCAGCGTAATTGTGGCTTCGTAGAAGGAGTTGGGTAGTGTTCCTTCTGTTTCTATTTGGTGGAATAGTTTGAAGAGTATTGGTGTTAACCTGGAACAAAAAGAAGCTAATTCACCCAGGAGGAGGAGAAGATAGGAAACCATCAAACTCAGGCTGAAATCAATCAAGTAGAAACCAAGAGAACCATACGAAGAATCAACAAAACCAGGAGCTGGTTCTTAGAAAAAAAATCAACAAGATAGATAAACCCTTATCCAGACTAACCAAAGGGCACAGAGAATGTATTCAAATTAACAAAATTAGAAATGAAAAAGGAGATATTACAACAGAAACTGAGAAAATTCAAAAAATCATCAGATCCTACTACAAAAGCCTGTACTCAACACAACTGGAGAATCTGGAGGAAATGGACAATTTCATAGACAGATACTAAATACCAAAATTAAACCAGGATCAAATACATCATCTAAACAGACTCATAACCCCTAAAGAAATAGAAGGGGTCATAGAGAGCCTTCTGAGCAAAAAAAGCACAGGATCAGATGGTTTCAGTGCACAATTGTTTGCATTGTTAAACTGTGAAGCACCTTAGCACGGGCGCACAGAATTTATTTTCTTTTTCTGATGTGCATATGCCCAGTAAAGGGTCAAAGTCAGATATTTATGTGAGAAATAGGAGAGTAGTAATTAGGAGATGATAGTTTTTCTACCTGTCTCCAGTTACTTTTCTCAGTGTATTAAAGATAGTGACAATACCCCACCCATGTATCTTCTATCATTTAAATGCACTTGGATCTTTAAATTGGAAGTGAAACCACTTTTATACAAAATGCATATAAAATTATTCATTTTAATGCCTGCATTTTGGTAACTATTACTAAATTGCTTTCTATAATCAAAACATTATTCAGAAAAGATAATAAAGACCTGTAAATACTACACTCTGGTCTATTTTAGCATTCTAAAGGGTTACATTGTTTCATTTTACCCCATAGACTATGGCTTATCTACCAAAGTTGTACTGGTATAGATGATACAGTTTATTCATCTTTACATCACAGGGGGATTAGTGGATTGTGCCATTCATGATTTTATATATATATAAAATGCTCACAAATCATAATACCAGAACATTGTTTTGGCTTGTGTTGGCTCACCATAACTGTTCTCAGTCTACAACATTAGATTGCCATCTTATATATCAATACTTCACATCAAATCAACCAGTGAAACTAATTACAGTGCTACATTAAGAAACTGCTCTCTTATTAAAATTGTTCTCTGTTTATTTCAACAAGCGATGCATGTAGCCAAATACTAAAGTTTATTTTTTCCTCATGCAAAAGACTGAAAGATTATAAACTCTGGGCCTCTGTTTAGGATTTTTAACTTTCTCCCTTGTTCTGTGTTAGATGATTTGATTTTCAGCTCCCATGAGTAGCAACACAGTGGCCATATTCTCCATTTCTCACACATTACCATCATTCATTTTCTTTCTTACTCAAAGACATTAAGTTTTACTTTGACATGGATCTAACATACATGTAGCAGTTATTTAAATGATGTCAGCTTTTTGTTTCTAAAATTGAATAAGGCTTTTAATCATTCAGCACATTATTTTAATACATAAATATTCCTAAATATCATGTTCATAGATACTTTCTATTGGTTTGGTCATGGGATATATATTGATGAGTGTGGTATTTAAAACCATGATTGAGTCTTACTGAAATCAGTTATGCAGACAACTTTTGGTGTTAAAATGGCTTTCTTCTTGCAGATACCACTGAGCTTTACAAATGATTCCCTTGGTGAATCAGAGTATTATTGACCAGATGGCAGTTTTGTGTGGTTAAAATTGCTGGCATAGCTCTCATAAAGTATGTAAAATATATTTATACAATGGAATACTACTTAGCAATTAAAAACAATGAATTCATGAAATTTTTAGGCAAATGGTTGGAACTGGAAAATATCATCCTAAGTGAGGTAACCCAATCACAAAAGAATACACATGGAATGCAATCTTTGATAAGTGGATATTAATTAGCCCAGAAGCTCTGAATATCCAAGGCACAATTAGCATAACAAATGACTCCCATTATGAAGTATGGAGAGGGTCCTGATCCTGGAAAGGCTTCATCTAGCATTGGAGGGGATTACCAGGACAGAGAAAAAGGAGAGAGGTGATTGGAGAATGGGTGGAGAGAAGAAGGCTTATGGGACATATGGGGAAGGGGGGAACTGGGGAAGGGGAAATCATTTGGAATGTAAATAAAGAATATAGAAAATAAAAATATATAATAAAAAATATAATAAAATAGAGTCACCAATGAATGGTTCTTCTTTCTCCTGTAAGTCACTGAATCTAAGATGAAATCTCATCTTACATAAGTAAAAGGCTTAAGAAACTAATATAGTAGATCTATTCTAAGCATTTTCATCTTTCTGCCTTCCACACTTAGAAGAGTCTTTCTTAAAGGGCCCATTTTCTCACTATCCACCCTAGAACTGTATTAGTCACTGAAATTTAAAGGAAAATAATTTAAATGTACACATTTAGAAAAACATTTGACCTTTGTGAAGTTCTCTTGTTCAAACGGTACAACTTTCTTTATGTCTTCCTCTACTCTAGTTTAATGGTTTGGAGGGAAACAAAAATAAAACCTCCCACTTGAGCCTATCCTAGTCCTAAAATTAGACAGGTCTTTTTTTTTTTAAACTGATAACATAGAGCATAGTAATGGGAAAACCTATAAAGTTATAATTAAGGAAGAAAGCCACAGTAATGACGGCACAGACATAAGTCTATGAATTGGAGTTATGTTTTTATTCAGGTAAGAAAGGAAAACAGCATGCCATATATGGTTTGTCACTGCAGAGAAAAATCCTGGGATATACAAAACATACCCCAAATCATAAAACAAAACTGACACAAAGAAATTCTCATCAGAAGAGGAAACAAATTTAACAACATGAATTATTCATATATGATACACTCAATGAATTTGAGTTGAAAAATGCTTAAAAAGCAGATATTTTATTAGAAAGATACTAAGGATGGAAGTCAAGATACAGAAATATAAACCAGAAAGTTTGTGCCTATAGATTATGCCAAAGCATGGAGAGTAGAGGGTCATCAGATTTAGTGGGAGATGGCAATTAGGTCTGTAGTGAAATCTGTGCACAGTTGCTGATGTGGGTGGCCTACAGTGCCAGACAAAGGGTTTAAAGTCAACATTTATAGCAAAGCCTTGCTCAAGGACATCCCAGAAGAGAGCTCTAGTAGACAGTTAAATATTTAGTTTGGTTGCTTAGGAGAATGCCTTTGAGTCGAGTTTTATGTTTAGCTTTCAAGTCAAATTTGAAAATAAGCATCTGAGATTTTCCTAACACGTGTGAAGCATCTTGTGTATGGCAGGGACAGATTCAACTAAATATTTAATTTTCTGGGTCCAAGTTGTATTGGAAACAAAGTTAGTTTGACTGCCCTTTCCGGTGATATGCCCTCCAGCCTGTCATAACCCCCAGCTACCTCCTACTGTCTTACCCTCAACCTGATCCACACATTTAAATACTGTAGAAGCATTTTTTAAAGGCTTGAATACAGAGTAGAAATCCTAGCACATGAGTGTATAATGGTGCAGGCATATGTGGGGCTGGTGAGTGTGAGATGACAAAGAGCGGTAGGTGTAGGGGCAGCTTTCATAACAGAAATAAATCATAGTAAGGCCAGGAATTCAGCTCTCGTTGGAATCAAGAATAAATGTAGGCTGTCCAGGTTCTATGTTCTTCAACACACGCCATGCTGGCATGTCACCAAGCTTATATTTGTCAGAAAGAATGATCTGTTGATGTACAGCACATTGTTATGTTTCTTGTGGTCATGATTAATACTCTCCCTCAAAGCAAAACAAGTATTTAAAGGTGGTTAGTTATTTCTTTAGAATGTGCCTGTGCTTGCACCTCTTTGTGTTAGCCTGTTTGTAGGGAGCCATCTAGAAACTTTTTTTATGTTTTCTAAAAAAAAAAGAATTATTTTATGTATATGAGTGCATTGTAGCTGACTTCAGACACACCACAAGAAGACATCGGATACTATTACAGATGGTTGTGAGCCACCATGTGGCTACTGGGAATTGAACTCAGGACCTTTGGAAGAGCAGCCATCTCTCCAGCCCCATCTAGAAACTCTTGAGGATTCTGTTTTCTGATAATAACTTAGTGACATTTTATAATATCTTTGCTTCTTTATTCCAATCAAAGATGTCTATATATACCTTGTAGCTATAAAATAAATACCTACTGATAGTCAGGCACAAGGAAGGGGTGTCCAAAATAGGTATAGAATTGATGTCCATCAGGAATTGTAGAATATGTTCAGAGTCATGACTTGAAACTGAAATGAAAGTATAATTGGACTTAATTGTTTGTGTAGTCACAACTCTAGAGACTTGAAACAGAAAGGAAAGTATAACTGGACTTAATTGTTTGTCTAGCCACACCTCTAGAGGTTTGTAATGTGCAAGCCTGCCTTGGTGGAAATAGGAGCATCTGGCCACTTATAGTTATACTCTTCCATTCTTTTTGACATATGCACTTCTCTTGTTAACTGATCTCAAATTGAACGCTATGTAGTTACTTTTAAAATAGGTTCACCTAGCAAGTTCCTTTCCTAGGGAGCAAGTGGCCTTCCTTCCCCACAGTGTTCTGGGAGCTTATAAGTCATGGTTGGCCTTGTAGAGAATGCCTTCCCTGCAGGACTGTGGGCATCAGGCATGATCGTAAAGGCTCCTGCTCAGTATCCTTCCCTTTTCTACTGTTTTTGTTTTTTAAAAAAGTGTATGGTTTCCATTTACAAAATTTCAGAATGTAACTCCATTTCTTGTCTAGACAGCAAGGTATGCATGTGTGATTGCTGTGCACGCTTTGCCAGAAGGTACAGGCTGTTCAGGGGGGACCACTGCCCGGGTGGGAATCACTGCCCTGCCCTTCCCGAGCTTATGCTGTTGACGCCACATGGTCTCTCTCTCTCTCTCTCTCTCTCTCTCTCTCTCTCTCTCTCTCTCTCTCTCTCTCTCTGTCTCTCTCTCTCTGTCTCTCTGTCTCTGTCTCTCTCTCTGTCTCTCACTCTGTCTCTCTCTTTCTCTCTCTCTCTCTGTCTCTCTCTTTCACTATATGTTCTGTAAAACGTACGTAGTAGTAAAACAATATAGGTAACATAAAACATTTAGAACATTTTGACTTACATTATGCAATTCAAAATTGCTAATCTGTGTAATATCAAAGCAGTATGAATGCTGGGACATTAAATTTTAGGTTGGTGAGGTGATTTTACCACAAAAACGAGACAGTGGGAGAGAGAGAGTGTGTGTGTGTGGGTGTGTGTGTGTGTGTGTGTGTAAAATTAATCACAATAAATGGGAATTAGTCTGGGATAGTGATTATTGCTTTTGTTTCTCCTAAAACAATTCATATGCTAAATAAAATTCACAGGCATATCTCAAATTTTTAAAATAAATGTGAACACAAATACAATATTCATGTTGATGTCATTTTAGGCTCTAAATACTAAATACTAAAAACTTAAAGAAAGTTGAAAATATCACCAAATAAATAATTATCTAGATATCTACTATTTAAATTTTCTGTAGAGAAGATGTTTACTTAGATTCCTAATTTAGTTTTTAGAGACATCTGTCCTTGAGTGTTCAGACTCCCTGAAGATAGTGGAGTAGATGGCCCCGATGGTCTGAGTTGTGCCAGCAACTTGCACTATTTCCTGAATTCCCGAGGGAACTGAAGTAAATCAGACCATTCCAGACCCTATCACCCATTCTGAGACATATAACTCTTACTATCATCTAAATTAAATAAGCACAAGCATCTCATCTCATTAAATCGAATTGATTTTTTTGTTTTGCTTCATTTTATTGTATTGATCATTTAAAAATTTTGACCTGTCTGGGACATTTGGCTGTTCTGCAGAGCTCCCTTGCATATTTATTTGTTTCTTCTTGGTAGTCTTGTCTACTTTAAAACTAATTCTAACATGGCATTTTATCTAATGTCTCATTAGAAGCATAATGTTTCAGGATTCAATTTTATAGACACAGATTTGATTCTAGAAGGTGGTAGGGTTATATGCTTCATAGGGTCATGGGATCTGTTGTAAATTTTTTTTTAAAGAATAAAACTTTTAAGTTTATTTTCTAACATTTTAATACTAGTATCTTATAACATGAAGTCTTTATTATAAGTCAAGGTGTCAGTAAATGCAGACTCCTCGATTACAATACATAGAGATGAAACTTTAGCTGATTCCATATAGCAGATGGATTATTCCTTTGCCTGGAGGGTTTTGTTGTTGTTGTTGTTCATCTAAGTTAAGATGCCTTACCCTACTGGCTAGAGCGTGTTTGGACTGGGTTATAATAATGCATGTTATATGCTTTGCATCACTGGAAGTTCAGAACACTGCTGCATAGAACAAAGCATTGTTAGTTTAAAGAGAGCAAGGTCTCCGAGCTCTGAGGCTCTCATCCGGTGTGACGGATGACCTTGTGCTCTGGCAGCTGTACTGTGCATGCCCTGCTAGCCCTGTGCTTCACTAGCTGGAGGTGACCTACAGTGGCACCTTGGGTGCAGAGTGTTCCTGCAAAGGAGCTGGTCCATGTCCAGATTGTCAACATTTGTTTTCTGCAATGACGCAAACTTTATTTTCCAAAATTTAACGTTCATTTAAATTACAACATCTTAAAAGGACCTTTCTATTACATTAAATTGAATAAGTAGAATTAAGAGGTTATTTACCACAGGTGATTTCTAATGCCTGATATGAGAGTTACCGAGACCCAGGTGTGATCTATGTTCATCAAGAGAAATTATATATATTTCCCCTTTAGAAATGTTTAATGAATATTCAAAATACTGAAATATACATATTAAAGTGATACTACTGGCTATTTCAATACCTGTCTATATTGGGTACTCTTTTAATCAGGTTGAATTACCAATCACGCAACCTTTCTTCATTGTGAAGACTTTAAATATCCTTTAATAGTTTACATGTTTAACATTTAAATATTAAAGACTGTAAATAGTCCTGCCATTTAAGAATACTCCACTGTTTAAGTGTGGCGTCCTATAGAGTAGAAGCAAGCCGAATCTAACTGTAGCAGGTGCAGACTAACCAGTGTCTCCCACACTCACCTACTTTCCCAAGTCCTGGGCAGCTACTACTTTATTCTCAATTTCTACAAAGTCAGTGTTTTAGATTCCACATGTGAATAAAATTACACATCACACTGCTTTACTTGCCTTATTTCACTTACTATAGTTATCTTTAGTTACATCTAATAAATTAACAATTTTATTAGTTAAAAATTATGAAGAATATGCCCAGGAGATGCCTCGTTAGGTAAGATGCTTGCTCCTGTGCTCAGAAACCTGTGACTGATTAAGAGGTCCAGCTTTTTGGGAAAGAGAGAACTGACTTCTTCAAGTTGTTCTGATTTCTACACATGAATATGAATCATGCCATTTCTCTCTCTCTCTCATTCTTTCTCTTATCCCCTCCCTCCCTCTCTCTCTCTCTCTCTCTTTCTCTCTCACACACATACACACATACAGAGAGAGAGAGAGAGATGGATATGCACACACATATGCACATGCATACACACAAAGACATAAATAAATAATAAATAAATAAATAATAAAGATAATACAATTTTTAAAAACTGCAAGAATATTTTTGATTGCCAGTTGGTTGTGCCTCACATCCCAGCACTCAGGAAGCAGACTCAAGAGGAACTCTGATTTGAGGCTACCGTGACCTACAAAGTGAGTTCCTGGACTGTCAGGGCTACCAGGAGAAACCCTATTTCAAACCAACCAAACAAAAAATTTAATTTATAATGTTTGCATACTTTGGGCCATTGTTTTAGTTTAATTTGTTTTATGAAAATAATTTTATCATTGACAATTTTTAGGTTAATCTTTTAGTAAATAAAATACTTACAATTCAATGGCTATTACACTTTCCTTGTGTTTCTACTAGTCTCTTCATTATCTCCAGTGTGGTGTATTGTCCAGGGGTACCTACCACGTATGCATGTAAACTGTAGTATGTAGCCACTTGAGGATTTACTATTTTAATGAGTGAGTCTCATAGCTCTCCCTTTTTTCCATTTTCACTTTCTTTTCCAGAAACTACACATTCTTGTTTTTAAAATTGTTTATAAACATATTTGTTGTATATTAATGTATTTTATAGAAACATTATGATTCTTTTTAAAAGATTTATATATGTATCTATATTTATTTTTATTTAATTTATTCATTCATTTATTAATTCATTCATTTTATGTATGAGTACTCTGTAGCTGTACTGATGATTTCAAACCATCATGTGGTAGTTGGGAATTTTGAATTCAGGATCTCTGCTTGCTCTGGTCAGCCTGCTCCAGCTCAGGTTGGGCCCTGCTTGGCCCAACTTGGCCCACTGGACTCCAGTAGGCCCTGCTCACTCCTGCTTAAAGATTTATTTATTGTTATATCTAAGTACACTGTAGCTGTCTTCAGAAGCATCAGAAGAGGGCACCAGATCTCATTACAGATGGTTGTGAGCCGCCATGTGATTGCTGGGATTTGAACTCAGGACCTTTAGCTCTTAACCACTGAACCATCTCTCCAACTCAACATTATGACTCTTGCTATGAGTCAATAAAATAAATTTTCAATACTTCAGTGTTATTTAAGTCCTCACTGTGGTTCTGCTCAGTGTACCTCAGTATATACTTACCTTCTACATCTCTTCATGAAGTAAGTGTGTCTACATGTCTTAGCATCGAGCCTGCCCCACTGTGTTCTTATGGCCACTACACTAAATCCAGTGTTTAATATCCATCCTGGTCGCACAGCATGAATGAGACAGCTCAGGCTGGGCGGAATTTCCAAGCCGTTCTCCTGAATGCTCTTTCCTTTGATGTGATAGACTACAGCTCCCTAGTAACTATTAACTTACGAAAATGAGGTTCTGCTCCCAGTAATCATACTATGAGCCATCTTCATCATCATGAATCAGCAACGCATCCATACATGCAGAAATTCCCATGGTGAGTTAGTGGCTAAGAAGAAACAATGTTATAATCCATTATGTTGTTACTATGGTGACATTATTTCCATGTTCATTTCATTTGGAACAGAATAAAAACTACTTTTAACAATCACTGATCTGGAACCATAAAGCATACTATATATTATATTAAGAATATATATTATATATTAAGAATATATAACATTCTATAAATTATATATTAAAATATAAGAGTTAATACAACTGAAAGATTAAAGCATTCCTCTAAAGAACAGACTTTCTATAATAAAGTGTTACCATGCACCATTGTAGATACTATTTATGAAATAGTTACAGAACAAAAAAGAAATTTTCAAAGTGGAAGTAGATTCCCTTTATACATTAGAATTTTATTCAAGGCTCTGTAGAAGCATCACCCATGAACCCGTTCATTTAATTCTTTCAGTAGTAAAATACAAATATTCACTGGATACATTTCTAGAGGACCTGAGTCTCTCTCTCTCTCTCTCTCTCTCTCTCTCTCTCTCTCTCTCTCTCTCTCTCACACACACACACACACACACACACAGATAGAGACAGAGACAGAGAGGCAGACAGACAGAGACATGGAGAAAGAGAAGAGAGAGAGAGGGAAGGTAAATAGAGAGTGAGACTGCAAACAAAGTTTGTGGGTAAGAACACATCCAGTCTCGCTTGTATAAAGTAACTAAACTTCTCTACCTCAAAGCCTAAATCCTAGGTAAGATATATAAATGTTTGAATATTTTGCTCTAAATATAGTCTTATATTCAGCAAGCATCACATATTTCAAATCAAGGTCATGTTACAAACATCAGTTACTGGAATATGGAGTTTAGTATAGTACATATACAGGAGTATTTTGTCATGTAATTATTGTAGCTTTCCAGATTAAACATCCAGATATGCCGCCCATGTGTATAAAGTTGGATCAACATGCACTTCTGCTTCTCTGTGCCCTGGTTATTATTTTAAAATCAAAATTATCTAACATCAATCTAAGAATTGAGCATCTTGTGTTTTCCTGTGTTTTATAAAGTATATTTGATTATATTTTAGAATGCATTTGTTCAGTTTCTCTGTATTGAGTTATACAAAGTTAAGTCTTTTTATGTTAGATGAGATGCTTTGGGAAAAAGCTAAAGAGATGCTGTTTCATCTCCTACAGATCTGAAAAATACACATATATTAGGGATATAAAAAGGCACTTAGCATATTAGATATAGTATCTTCTAATGTTAGTTAATTGATATATCATTAATATATGGTATGTTTCAGTTAAACTGTTTTCAGTAATCCTATAAATAAAGTGGGAGTTTTGATGTTATAATGAACAATTATTTCAATATCTTAAATGCAATAAAATCAGAAATACCATCATATTTGCCCTCTATCAGATGTGTATCAAATGGTATGCACCATTTTCCAAGATTATTTCCAGAGAGAGCTAAACCATGCACTACTATTTATATTCATCTATTATCTATAAACAATAAATCAATATAATACATGGGATGTATTACATTAGGTATGTGTTCTTATGTTTGTTATTCTTATTGCTAATCCTAATTTCTCATGAGGTATTCTGCAACATCACGTGAACCTAGTTTAATTGCCTGGTAACTTATAGGAATATATTCCAATTTCTCTTTCCTCCAGATTTGTTAAAATTCTGGGTAACTCTCATGTCCTTTGTGATGTCAAGGTCAGAGGTGGAGCTTGAGAACCTGTGCTCTAAAGCCTATAGTGCCTTGTACTGACTTCACTGCTGTTTTAAAATAAGAGTAACTCCACTGTTAGCATGCTCATGGTGAGACACGCTGGGATGTCAGTCATTAGTTGAGTTTTTTCTTCATGGCAATGCTACTAACACAGCTTCTTATTTTCTTAATATCCTCTTGTCTCATTCAGTCAATAATAATCCAAGAACAATTTTTAAAATGTGTTAATTTTCATATTAAAATCTAAGAAAAGCAAACTCCTTGTATCAATTGCATTCTTTCCTTTCCCAGTCAAGGCAGCTGTGACTTTTCTTTTGTTAGGCAATATGTCACTTTGTGGTTTCTCCTGAGCCACCCCTTGTTGCATTTCTCTTGCCTTCTCAGTGTGATTCTCTCATTCAGATATTTTCACCTTAAGAGTGACTCTTGTTTTGCATAAATTGTTTGTTATCACTAAATCCATTTACTCGTGGCTTTACCTGAATGAGAACATTTTCTTCTGTTTTCAAACAACTTTACCAAAGACAGATATTACAGTGAAAACCCTAAATAGATGCGTTTATGTGCATATGTCCTGATACCAGTCTACATGAGCAATGGCTCCTTATGTCTATATAATGACATCATGGCTTACTGAACACATAGTAACACATACTGAAGGGTTGTGTAGGAGTTCAGAGTCACTGTGAAGGTCAACGTTGCTAATATTTATATCTAAATAATTTTTATAATGGTCTAAATAACAATGTGTGTGTGTCTCAGCATTTGAAGATACCGACATGTTATTTTTTGGGTTACATTTTTTAAAACAGTAAAATAATAAACAATGACATGATATGAAGATAGCATCAACAATAAACAAACTCTTTTTACAGTCCTGTTGAGATTTTGTTCTTACAACATTCGACCAACTGCTTCGTGGCAGTTTCTGGTTTGTTCTTTCTGATTTTCCCTGTTGCTCAGTAGGTATATCCCTGACATATGCTAATGAATGTTGGGACTTTTCTGTGCACTGTATTTAAAATTGATTTTTATTCCCTTTTTTTTAAAAAAATGCTTCTGGAATATATAAAACAATTTCCACAAAAGGAATAGAAAATATTAGTCTAAATTTAGTCTGAAAAATAGAAAAATGTTTATAAAAATGTTTCGATTGAAAAACTATTTAATATGCAAGCCAGAAATTTCTAAAAGCATTGTGAATGGTTTTCCACCCAGGGAATAATAAGATGATACTGTACGGCAGGCACAATTAGAGAGGACAAAGGACAGGAAATTAACCTTTGATTTTAATTCTTAGATCGTTGACTTGTATCATTATTTATGGGTTCCCGATGCCTATTTGAGAAAACTGAGTTAGGATTTAATTGTGTTCAGAATTGTAATGGTTCTCTTCTTCTTTAGTGTGCTTACTTTTTAAATCAAAACCGATGCACAGAGAGAAGTTGCAAAAGTCAAGAAAATGACATAAGACAATGGTTCTTTAGTTCTCTCATATCCTCCTCATGTGTGCTACTATTTTTTAAATTATTGTCAGCTGCCAGGTATAAGCTTAGTAATGTAAATTCTGAAATTTATTTCAAGTGGATAATTTAAATTTGATTGTCCCACCACACTTACCTCTGCCTTACATCTGCATCTTAACATGTGTTTTAAGAGAGCTCAGGATGATTCTGGAATGCTTCCAACTTGAAGCAATGAGGAGATAACTTAGTTTTAATTGGGTAATATGAGCATTTAATGTGACTGCTATAGAATTTATATGAGCATTTAGTCACAGCACCGTATTTAAAATACAGCTCTATCCTTTGAAGAATATATACTGTGAGCAAACAAGGAAGTCAATATGAAAACATTTGTTTGCCTATTTTATAAAGTTGTTTATTATCTTTCCTTTCCTGTGTAGCCTGAAAGAAATGAGAGTGAGCCGGGCAGCCAACGGATTAAACCTGTTTTTATTGAAGATGCTAATTTTGGACGCCAGATATCCTATCAGCATGCAGCGGTCCATATTCCCACAGACATCTATGAGGGCTGTAAGTAAAATAATGTGAAGAACTGTTGGGATGCTGAGCATGTCTTACACACACACACACACACACACACACACACACACACACACACACACACGACACAAAGGAGCAAGTTAGAAACTGTCTGTTACAACTGAGGCGAGTTTGTGGAGAAGCTTGAACCAAACCTCAGTAGAGATGGCTTTGCTCGTGTATAAGGCCTACCCTGGGCTCTGTCTCTAGAAACATAAATATAGCAAAAATGAACAACCACAAAAAGCAATGACAACAGCAAAGTGTCATTGGCAGACTCCTAGATAAAGTGACAAATGTGATTTCTTATACATTTCTAATCAGATAGAATCTAGAACTCCTTATTGAAAATAGAAGCCTTTCTGATCTGTTATAAGTAATTATCCTACCCTAATTAGCAAAATAACTTAAAAGTATATAGATTTGTTCTTTAAAAATCAAAATAGTATAGCTACATATTATGTATGCAGAAATACACCAGCCAATTAAAGGAGATAGATTTTAGACTGCAATGGTAGACTGCCAATTTTACCATCTTAGTGTGTCTGTAAGTGTGGCTTTCTTTTCTTTACCCTAGAACACATTAAAAACACCTTTAATGTTGTGTGCTCAAGATACAAATGAATTTTCCTTTGGGGCAAGGAAATTGCTCTAAAGAAACTGACACTACTCTCTTGGACTCAGTTAAGATGGCTTCTTTGTATCTTGGATATTCCGAGATACAACTCACAGACCACATGAAGCTCAAGAAGGAGGACCAAAGTGTGGATACTTTTTGATCCTTATTGGAAAGTGGATCAAAATACTCATGGAGGGACCCATGGCTCTAGCTACATATGTAGCAGAAGATAACCACTTCAGATATCAATGAGAGGAGAGGCCATTGGACCTATGAAGGCAAATTCCCCAAATAGGGGAATGCAAGTCAGGAAATTGGGGGGAGGGGGTTCTTCAGTCAATCATAGACTGGGTTTCCATGTCATTCATTCTATAGTCCATTTCCTAAGCCCCTTTCTGTGCCTTGTGACTTCCTTTCTCACATAAAGGAAAAACAAGAGGAAAAAACCCATTGTGCAGTTTAACAATATTTTTCTTATAGTCCGGCAAATTGGAGAAACTACAGAATGCATCAAGTATCCAAAGAAGACTAAAAAATTGTGTAAAATCAGGAGCCAGGTTGAAGATAGAAACTTTAGCAGTACTACTTTCTCAACTGAATCTTTCAGCTTTCTCAGCAAACATTTTCATGTAGGTAAAATGGAGTTAAGATTATAGTCCCTAAAGGCCATTTGAGGATAAGGTAGCAATACGTTTTAAGTTCCAAAATAATACCTAACTCAAAGTAATTTCATATCAGGATTTGGTATTAGTAGCCTTGTGCTATATTTGAGATGAAAAAAAACTGTGTAAAGAATCTTCATAAATTATACTTTTTTTTGGTAAATTTGTTCTGAGGTTATTTTAAAAGGAAGAATGAGATGCATGCATGCTTTTATGAATGACATACATTTCCGCTTTTATTAACTTACATTATTCATTCACTTCCCTCCGCTTTTGTTTCCTGTTGGGGTGCTGGTGGTGGCACCCAGGCAGTCATGCATGACCCAACTTACATCCTCAGCCCTGTTTCTCCTTTTCTGTGTTTTAAAGACACGTGCTATTTTTTTTTCAGTGTATCAGTGCTTTTAGAATTTTTTTTTAATTTTTTTTATTCGATATAATTTATTTACATTTCAAATGATTTCCCCTTTTCTAGCCCCCCCACTCCCCGAAAGTCCTGTAAGCCCCCTTCTCTTCCCCTGTCCTCCCTCCCACCCCTTCCCACTTCCCCGTTCTGGTTTTGCCGAATACTGTTTCACTGAGTCTTTCCAGAACCAGGGGCCACTCCTCCTTTCTTCTTGTATCTCATTTGATATGTGGATTATGTTTTGGGTATTCCAGTTTTCTAGGTTAATAACCACTTATTAGTGAGTGCATACCATGATTCACCTTTTGAGTCTGGGTTACCTCACTTAGTATGATGTTCTCTAGCTCCATCCATTTGCCTAAGAATTTCATGAATTCATTGTTTCTAATGGCTGAATAGTACTCCATTGTGTAGATATACCACATTTTTTGCATCCACTCTTCTGTTGAGGGATACCTGGGTTCTTTCCAGCATCTGGCAATTATAAATAGGGCTGCTATGAACATAGTAGAGCATGTATCCTTATTACATGGTGGGGAATCCTCTGGATATATGCCCAGGAGTGGTATAGCAGGATCTTCTAGAAGTGAGGTGCCCAGTTTTCGGAGGAACCGCCAGACTGATTTCCAGAGTGGTTGTACCAATTTGCAACCCCACCCCACCATGATCAAGTAGGCTTTATCCCGGGAATGCAGGGTTGGTTCAATATACAGAAATCCATCAATACAATCCACTACATAAACAAACTCAAAGAACAAAACCACATGGTCATTTCATTGGATGCTGAAAAAGCATTTGACAAAATTCAGCATCCTTTCATGCTTAAAGTCTTAGAGAGAACAGGAATTCAAGGCCCATACCTAAACATAGTAAAAGCAATATACAGCAAACCGGTAGCCAGCATCAAACTAAATGGAGAGAAACTTGAAGCAATCCCACTGAAATCAGGGACCAGACAAGGCTGCCCCCTTTCTCCTTATCTTTTCAATATTGTACTTGAGGTACTAGCTCGGGCAATTCGACAACATAAGGAGGTCAAAGGGATACAAATTGGAAAGGAAGAAGTCAAAGTATCATTATTTGCAGACGACATGATAGTCTACCTAAGTGACCCAAAAAACTCCACTAGAGAGCTCCTACAGCTGATAAACAACTTCAGCAAAGTGGCAGGTTATAAAATCAACTCAAGCAAATCAATGGCCTTCCTATACTCAAAGGATAAGCAGGCTGAGAAAGAAATTAGGGAAATGACCCCCTTCACAATAGCCACAAACAGTATAAAGTATCTTGGGGTGACGCTTTTAGAATTTTAATCACAAAATATTTCTCACTTTTTGAAAGAAAAGAGTGTGTGTATAAAGTTTATTACTTCCTGGCAATTAAAATAATATCTTTCTTTTTTTTTCAGTTTCTTTTTTTTTATTCGATATATTTTTATTTACACTTCAAAATGATTTGCTCTTTTTTGGCCCCCCCGAATCCCCGAAAGTCACATAAACCCCCTTCCCTCCCCCTGTCCTCCCATTCACCCCTTCCCACTTCCCTGTTCTGGTTTTGCCCTATACTGCTACACTGAGTCTTTCCAGAACAAGGGGCCACTCTTCCCTTCTTCTTGTACCTCATAAGATGTGTGGATTATGTTTTGGGTATTCCAGTTTTCTAGGCTAATATCCACTTATTAGTGAGTGCATACCATGATTGATCTTTTGAGACTTGGTTACCTCACTAAGTATAATGTTCTCAGGCTCTATTCATTTGCCTAATAATTTTATGAATTCATTGTTTCTAATGGCTGAATAGTACTCCATTGTGTATATATACCACATTTTTTGCATCCATTCTTCTCTTGAGGGATACCTGGGTTCTTCTGGCTATTATAAATAGGGCTGCTATGAACATAGTAGAGCATGTGTCCTTATTACATGCTGGGGAATCCTCTGGGTATATGCAGAGCAGTGGTATAGCAGGATCTTCCGGAAGTGATATGCCCAGTTTTCTGAGGAACCGCCTGACTGATTTCCAGAGTGGTTGTACCAATTTGCAACCCCACCAGCAGTGGAGGAGTGTTCCTCTTTCTCCACATCCTCTCCAACACCTGCTGTCTCCTGAATTTTTAATCTTAGCCATTCTGACTGGTGTAAGGTGAAATCTCAAGGTTTTTTTTGATTTGCATTTCGCTAATGACTAATGGTGTCGAGCATTTTTTAAGATGCTTCTCAGCCATTTGAAGTTCTTCCGGTGAAAATTCTTTGTTAAGGTCTGTACCCCATTTTTTAATAGGGTTATTTGGTTTTCTGGGGTCTAACTTCTTGAGTTTTTATATATTGGATATTAGCCCTCTATCTAATGTAGGGTTGGTGATGTAGGGTCTTTTCCCAATTTGTTGGTTGCTGATTTGTCTTTTTGATGGTGTCCATTGCCTTACAGAAACTTTGCAATTTTATGAGGTCCCATTTGTCAATTCTTGATCTTAGAGCATAAGCTATTGGTGTTCTGTTCAGGAATTTTCCCCCTGTACTGATGTCCTCCAGGGTCTTCCCCAGTTTCTTTTCTATTAGCTTCAGAGTGTCTGGCTTTATGTGGAGGTCCTTGATCCATTTGGATTTGAGCTTAGTACAAAGCTCAAGGAGACAAGTACAAAGGAGACAAGGATGGATCAGTTCGCATTCTTCTGCATGCTGGCATCCAGTTGAACCAGCACTATTTGTTGAAAAGGCTATCTTTCTTCCATTGAATGTTTTCAGCCCCTTTGTCAAACATCAAAATAATATCTTTCTTATCTAATTCACAGTGTTAGGTGCAAAAGTTCTTTAGAACTTTTTGTTACTTCTGAGTCATAGTTTTGATTGCTGGAATTACTTTTATTAGATTCTTGGGACTAAACCGATGGCTTACTAGTTAGGAGAATTTGCTGCTCTTGTAGTGAACCTGAGTTTGGTTCCCAGCAACCACATGACAGCTCACAATCATGCAATTTCAATTCCAAGGTATCTAACAACCTCTTCTGATTTCCATGGAGAAGAGTCATGCACACGATACTCATTTTTCTCTCTTAAAAGATTTGCTTGGCTATTTTTAACTCCATATACATTTATGCCTGTGTATGTACACATGCACATGAGTGAGGGTGGCCACAGAAATCTTAAGAGAATGCAACATGGTACTAGCATGACTGCTTGAAGAATTTGATGCTACCTTGAATATTGTTGCCTTCTTAGAAACCTTCCATAACTGTGATTGCTTTACTGTCTGGTGTTTCATGTCATTCCCCATTCCTGTTATTCAGTAATTTATGAATGCCAAAATGATATCCTTGGCCAGCAATTTTTTGTAAAACAGTGGAGTTGGGATGATAGGCCATGAAAGTGGGTGCTGGGAACCAAACAAAGGTCCTCCTCAAGACCTCATTTTCTTACACATGCCTTTATTCATGTGTATAGATGTGTTGAGGCCAGATGACATTGTTGGGTATTATTCTCTTGAGGACTGTCTACCTTCTTTGAGACAAGATCTCTCACTGGCCAGAAGCTCACAAATTAGGCTAGAATGGCCCATGAGTGATCCTTCTGCATCTACCTGCCCTGCCCTGAAATGATATTCTCACACCTTTTGTACACAGTATTTTAGCTGAGCTCTGTGAACAAACTCTGGCCCTCACTCTTTTGAGGGAAGCGTGTGTGTGTGTGTGTGTGTGTGTGTGTGTGTGTGTGTGTGTGTTTACAAAGAGGCCAGAAGCTAGAGTTTCTTATCACCTTCCGTCAATCTCCTTTTTATTTTTTGAGACATGTCTCTCACTGACCTAAGCTCATTAGTTCAGCTAGACTGGGTATGCAGTGGGCTCTCAAGAGCCATCAGTGTCTACCCTCATACCCAGTCTGACAAGTGCTAGAGTTTGCTTTTTAACATATCTAGTCTTTTCCTGAGTAATGAGAATCCAAACTGAGGTCCCCATGCTGGGACCTTTTAGGCAAAGCCTTCTCCCCAGTTTCTCATTTCTTGTTCTTATGCTATTGCTAATTCTCAGTCAAATAAAGTCTTAGTAGCCAAATAAATTCTTAATATATTTTAATCCAGAAGAGATGTGAAATCTGATAAATAAAAAAGAATGCATTTTAAAGGAGTATTAATTTTTTACCAAACACCCTTTTTTTAATTGTTCAAGAATGGTTGCTGCATAGGAATATTTTTGTTTCCAACTTAGAATAAATGACTTGTAAGAACCCATAGAAAATAATTTGAAATGTCAATAAGAATATTATTAGCTTGAAAACCAACAAGATAAATGCTTATATTTTTAAACATTGCAAGGTAGTGGTTGGAACAGATCTTGCTTTGGAAAAAGAAAAGTTCAGCATTTGGATCATTCACTTTGCCTCACTTTTCTGTTTATATTGCATCCGCACTTGGTGAAATCCCATCAATGTGACTCTAACCTCCTGTGGCCCCTACTCCTTTATAATTCACACCCAGCATTTGCGCTGCACGAGCAAATGACAGGAGTCAAATGAGAAATGTCAACAAGATCTGGAAAATTCTATAATTCCCAGGAGTCATCAGCCAGTTGTTCGGAATGAGCTGGATTTGGAGGCCAGTCGAGGTACCCTATGAATATGAAAATGCACTTTAATTGAAGGCTTAATGCTGGGAACAGCCTCTGCCTTCTCTCAAAGGTGTTTGCATAGCTACATCTCAGAAGCAATCTCATGTTCAAATTTCCCAAAGGAAATTATGTTTTAGAGTCCTCTGAATCAAAATGTTATTATTTTCATTCGATTATATATTTAAATGTTCAGAATTGTAGCTGTAATTAGAGTGCCATCTAAAGTTTCCAGTTTGGGGAATTTCATTGGTTACTGTGTTTCATTTTGCATCCAAACCATTTAATTTCCAGATCTCATTAGAACATAAACAAAACCAAGCTCTGAATAGTGTTAGCTATTAAGTTTTCCCTTTTGTTTGTTTATTCATTTCTTTGTGTTTGCAGTGATAGGGATCAAGTTCACACTAGGCAAGCGCTCTACCACTGAGATACATTGCCAAGGCCCAAATTTGTTTTGGTCACAGAATTTTTCCGAGTTTTTTTTAATCATTCAGGGTCAAGTTTAGGGACTATTTTAGACTATTTTATAGATTTATACTTAGTTTAATTAAAATGTATGTTTTTTGTTTATATAAACAGAGTTTGTAATGAATATATATAGTGTTTTGCCTGAATGCATGTGTGTGTGCCATGGGCCTGCCTAGTCTTTGGAGTCCAGAAGAGGCCACAAATGTTCTGAAACTAGAGATATAAATAGTTGTGGGCCATCATTTGAGTACTGGAAATTGAACTCTGGTCCTTTGTAAGAGCGGCAAATGCTCACCACAACATGCCTTTTCTCCAGACCCATACAACATTTTCATTAAAAAAATTTAATTTTTTAATTAAATTAACATTTAATTTAACAGCATTTTAGAGCTGTTAATCTAACACCATTTTAGAGAGGTGGAGACCTGTGAGTTAGATGTTAACCTATGGTTTATATACTGATTTCCAAGCCAATCAGGGCTATAGAGTAAGACCCCATCTAACAAAAGATGAACAACAAAATAATTAACAATTAAATAAGAATACTCTCCATGCCTCAGGTCCCATAACAGCAGAGTAAGGGTTTGAAGTTGGGATGTGAATAGGAGTCTACTTAAATAGAAAAAGGCTGTAGTGTAAACAAACCAAGAACTGGAAACCTTTGTGCTAAGAGTGCACTTCAGGTTCTAGTACATCAGGCTTTCTTCCTGCAGAAGTCAGGCAGCGCTGTAAATCTCGATTTCAGTCAAGATGAAGAAGTTTGGAGAGTGGTTCTAGGAAATGCTATTCTCTCATCAGACTTCAGTCTTGAAAATGCTTAAATTTGCATTTTTATGTAAGATGAAATGAAGAATAAGTGTTTCCTTTGAAAATTAAAATTTTTAGGTTAAAATAAATTCTGAAAAAAAATTTGTCAATTTTTTCTGATTATGGATGAATCCAGGGCTAGCTGTGATGAATCACAGAAATAAAGATGAGAGACTGTCTCGTTGTGGAAAATAAAGAACAGATTTTAGGTTGCATAAAGCTTTCCAGTATCAGGATATTTTGTCCTACATGTGCCCTAGGGTTTAAGTAAGGAAATTACTGTTCAATTTTAATAATGAGAAAATTTGAACATAATTTTTCTTATAAAGATGTTATTATTGTTGAAACATGAATATTTTAAGAAATCATACTATGTTTTAAAGTTTTAAACTACTAATAATTATAAACACTTTAACATAACTTATCTTGATTCCAATTTACCTTGAGTTAAACACTCTAGTTAGGTGTCTTGAGTAGCAGTGTACTATTCTAATTACATAGTATAAAGATGCTTTCTCAGTCTTCCATAGAAAGTAATTTGTACTCTTCTGTAAGTTATAGCAAATGATTTGACTCAAAAGAATATACTCCACTGTGTATTGAGCTAAGTTGTTGGTCAATACTTGTACTCTCAGCAACTAAAGAGCTGTAGATTAAAAGATCATATGAAATTTTGAGTTCCAGACCAGCTCTGGGAATCTAGTAAATTCCTATTTTGGAATAGAAGATAGAGAAGTAGGTAGGTAGGTAGGTATGTAGGTAGATAGATAGATAGATAGATAGATAGATAGATAGATAGATAAGTAGATGGATAAGTAGATGGTTAACTTCACTAATTATGAATTTATATATGTCATGAGCAACTTGATTTCTTATTTTATAAGACTGGACATTAATTTCCAAATTCATTGTCAAGCTCAGATAAACCAGGGTATATGGGTCTCAACACTGAAAATGATAAAGACATATATATCTTATTCCTTGGAAATTTTAAAAGTTCTAAATAACAAAATGAATTATGACATACCTTAGCATTAAACTCACGAGTCCTTAAAATACAGAAGCTTTCATAAGACTGTCAGCAGAGAATCATGTTGCATACAGAACACACAATTTGAAATAGAATAGAGACTAAAATGGCACAGCAATATAGGAAAATTTAGAGTATTATGAAATATGAAAACAGGTGGTTTGTCATAAAATTCATGAATGTTGGTGTGGGAGTTCTAAAATCATACTATACCTTGGAAAAACTCCATTTGACTAAAAAATGTTTCTCATTGATTAATTTCTAGAATGCTTTCTGAGGAAGAATAACTTAGATTTTTGTGTGTATCATAGTGATGAAAAAGATAAAAAAAAAATTAGACATATGTCACTTTCAGTTTCAAGAAAGCAAAAGTATACTGAATTACATGACAAGAGAAAAATAGATAACCACAGGTGAAGTTCACTTGAAATACTAAGGCAAGGTTATCCGTTTTTCTGGCTTTCATACAGTCATTGTGGAGGTGATAAACAATTCAAGAAAAGTTGCAGTGTAGCTAGATTGGTAACACTGGTGGAAAATAAAACCAACTGTGTCTAAAAATTACATATGGATTAAACTAAAAACACCGAGGAATTCAGACGTTTGATGAGTACATTGTGTTTGAGTCTGATATCCACATATTTGTTTATTTTCTGTCTATTAGCAATACATAACTATACAATGTAAAATGGAGTCAGGAATGAATCCACAGTACAGAAACTACTTAATGTTAGATTTTTTTGGAATCTGAGCAAGCTATGCAAATTCATTTCTGAAGGATTTCTAAAACAATGCATGTTTCTGTTAATTTTGCAGTACGGATCTGCTCTAAGCTGGGGATCCATCCCTTATACAGACACCAGACTTAGACACTATTGCAGATGCCAAGAAGTGCTTGTTGACAGGAGCCTGATATAGCTTTCTCCTGAGAGGCTCTGCCAGAGCCTGACAAATACAGATGTGCATGCCCACAGCCAACCATTGGACTGAGCATGGGGACCCCAATGGAGGAATTAGAGAAAGGACTGAAGGAGCTGAAGGGGTTTGCAACCCCATAGGAAGAACAGCAATATCAACCAATTAGACTGCCCCACCAAGAGCTCCCAGAGACTAAACCACCAACCAAAGGGTACAAATGGAGGGACTCACGGCTACAGCTGCATATGTAGCAGAGGATTGCATAAATGGGAAGAAAAGCCCTTGGTCCTGTGAAGACTCAATGCCCCAATGTAGGGGAATGCCAGGGCAGGGAGGTAGGAGAGGGTGGGTGCATGGGAGAATACCCTCATAGAAGCAGGGGTGGGGGGTTAGGGAGTTTGCAGATGGGAAATCAGGAAAGGGGACAACATGTGAAATATAAATAAATATAAGTTCCAATTAAAAAAAAGTTCACTGATTCCTCAAATAGTTTATGTAGTAATTAGACCTTAAACACATTTTACCACTTACAGAATATTTATACTAAGAAATTTAATCTAAAATGTAGATATACAAAAAATGGTTCAATCCCCCTAAAATGCTGGCATTCAGAATATCATATATAACTCTGATACAAAGGGGAAATAAGCTGGATTTTTTTTTGCATCAGTTTTAATTGCTACAAGACCAAGAAGATAGTTTGAAAGAGTCAAATACAAATCCATATTCAGCTTCTTGAGCTGCAGAAGAAGTGATATTTTCTCTGACCTTTAACCCTTAACCTTTCCCTTGGTGATCATAAATACAATATTCTAAAATGGGAGTTTGATCTTATCCTCTTACTGTCCAAACAGTAAAATGAGATGAGTACAGAAGGTAATTTTTTTTAAATAATTCAAAATGCTAGCATGTTTCTGTAAACTTTACCAAATTTATTTTGTGACAAATAATTTTAAGAAAGCATATTTAAGTAGATTAGCCATTGAACATGCTATAAATTAAATCAAATTTTCAAAGAGTTGGTCTAGGTTTTGCTAGCTGGTAACTTATTCTTGTTTACATTTCTAATAGGCATAAATCCTGATTTCCATGAGCTGCATTGAGAGCACCCCAGATATGTGTCCCCCCAAATCAGATTTCTTAATGCATTCAGTACCCTGTTGGAAAACTTCACACCACTTCCATCATGCTGCATTTTTCAAAGCAACAATATTCTAAGTTAATATTTATCATAAATGTGAATTTAAATAAAATACAATATAATAGTGGTTTTACTGATAGGTCAAATTGACTGATCTATTTGGTTCAGTAAAGAGTTTGCCTGTCAGTTAGTGTCAATTATACATAGTGGATTGTGTTATGATACAGCAATTTCATGCCAAGTGACTAAAAGATGTCTGTTGTTAAAGAATTGTCAGTTAGATGTTTCAACGGCTCTAATATTAGACGAGTGGCTTTGCTTTCATCTCTAAAAATTGCAATTTAAATGAGAAAGGCTTGATTCTGAATCATCCAAACAGAAATCTGATTTAGTGCTACGAAAGGGCACTCTTGAAAGAACAATTCTTCCTGTGGCAAAGTGATCATCTATTGTAATGAAAGGATTAGCTAAGTAATTAGTATTGCTCCTCATTAGCAACAGAGCAGGGAAATTGTAGGAGCATCATAAAAGGACATAGAGGACAAGCCTGAGGTTCAAACACAGATTTTGGGCTCTGATAATTTGACCATATTTAATAACTGACACAAAAGAAGCAATTCTACTTCTGAGATAAAGCTGGTACTTGCTTTTATTATTTTTCTCTATTGATGTTTTTGTAATATATGCAAGTTCACAGATAGTGCCATCACGCTCATTTTCTGATATGCAAATGTCCAAGCTACAGTGTTATTCTAATCACATAGAGGCCGATCTTGTAATTTAGTTTGAGTTACACAATTATAGACCAATTCATATTACCAGTTGCATTAAAGATTTTTCAAATCCCATTGGGCTAAACTGTTTCTTCACCAAAATTTAGATGCTTTAGGTGTAATTCTAACCCTCCGTGTGACTTTCTTGGAGAAGAAGAGCTTAGGAAGCCATTTGGGGGAAAGATATCATAAGAGTTATATGATCCCCAAGGTTTGGTGCCTTTGTAAGAAGAGAATGAGAGATCATATCTCTTTCTCTGGATTTTTTCCCATCTTCCCTCTTTTCCTTCCTTCCTCCTCCTTCCCCTTCTCTTTTCTCCTTAACTTTATTTGCATAAATACATATGTGTGTCATCTTGGGTTGATGGCCATCCAGAATCCCAGAGGGCACTCCTACCTGAAATGCTGACAAACCTATTCACCCGTATACTCACTAATCCTCAGAACTGGGAGGAAATAGATCTTAGCCATCAAGTTTTGATATTCGTCATGTCATCCCAAGCAGAGCAAATTCAATTTTCTTTGACAGGACACTTGCTAAAGTCTGGAAATCTTCAGAGAGTAAATGTAACACCAGGAATGAAAGGTCATTTTGGTTGTTCTGTTCAACCCCTGCTGTATGTGATTAGAGCTATTTTTCCACCATTCCTGCAGTGTATGTTTTCGAACTGGTTCTCCACCCTCCCTGTGTATATGTTTGCCTCAGTACCGTTTGCCTTCCATCCTGTGCCACACGCTTTAGAACTACTTGGAGGCTCAATGGCTGTGTATCAGATTCTTTCTTGCATTTAATTCAGGATTGATTTTTTTCCGTTTTGTATTGTTTACTTGTCGTTTTTATTGTTGTCGTTTCTTGCTGCACCTGTTGCTACTTTGGTTTGAGCTAAAAATCTTATATTGTTGCTGAGGTTGGCATGGACCTCCTGCGTCCAGTCGACCTCTATGCCCGCTTCCTATGTGGCTGGGAGTGGCATGCACCACTTCACTGAACTTAGTTCCCAATCTCACTTTCCAGATTTCACCTTGGTAGGATTGAATTCTTTTTTTTTTTTTTTTTTTTTTTTTTTTTTTTTTTATTTTTTTTTTTATTTTAGTAGTTCTTTTTTTTTATTCGATATAATTTATTTACATTTCAAATGATTTCCCCTTTTCTAGCCCCCCCACTCCCCGAAAGTCCCGCAAGCCCCCTTCTCTTCCCCTGTCCTCCCACCCACCCCTTCCCACTTCCCCGTTCTGGTTTTGCTGAATACTGTTTCACTGAGTCTTTCCAGAACCAGGGGCCACTCCTCCTTTCTTCTTGTACCTCATTTGATGTGTGGATTATGTTTTGGGTATTCCAGTTTTCTAGGTTAATATCCACTTATTAGTGAGTGCATACCATGATTCACCTTTTGAGTCTGGGTTACCTCACTTAGTATGATATTCTCTAGCTCCATCCATTTGCCTAAGAATTTCATGAATTCATTGTTTCTAATGGCTGAATAGTACTCCATTGTGTAGATATACCACATTTTTTGCATCCACTCTTCTGTTGAGGGATACCTGGGTTCTTTCCAGCATCTGGCAATTACAAATAGGGCTGCTATGAACATAGTAGAACATGTATCCTTATTACATGGTGGGGAGTCTTCTGGGTATATGCCCAGGAGTGGTATAGCAGGATCTTCTGGAAGTAAGGTGCCCAGTTTTCGGAGGAACCGCCAGACTGATTTCCAGAGTGGTTGTACCAATTTGCAACCCCACCAGCAGTGGAGGAGTGTTCCTCTTTCTCCACACCCTCTCCAACACCTGCTGTCTCCTGAATTTTTAATCTTAGCCATTCTGACTGGTGTAAGATGAAATCTTAGGGTTGTTTTGATTTGCATTTCCCTAATGACTAATGAAGTTGAGCATTTTTTAAGATGCTTCTCCGCCATCCGAAGTTCTTCAGGTGAGAATTCTTTGTTTAACTCTGTACCCCATTTTTTAATAGGGTTGTTTGGTTTTCTGGAGTCTAACTTCTTGAGTTCTTTATATATATTGGATATTAGCCCTCTATCTGATGTAGGATTGGCAAATCAGTGGCCTTCCTATACTCAAAGGATAAGCAGGCTGAGAAAGAAATTAGGGAAATGACCCCCTTCACAATAGCCACAAATAGTATAAAGTATCTTGGGGTGACTCTTACCAAACATGTGAAAGATCTGTATGACAAGAACTTCAAGACTCTGAAGAAGGAAATGGAAGAAGACCTCAAAAAATGGGAAAACCTCCCATGCTCATGGATCGGCAGAATCAATATAGTTAAAATGGCCATTTTGCCTAAAGCACTATACAGATTCAATGCAATACCCATCAAAATCCCAACTCAATTCTTCACAGAGCTAGAAAGAGCAATTATCAAATTCATCTGGAACAACAAAAAACCCAGGATAGCTAAAACTATTCTCAGCAACAAAAGGAAATCTGGGGGAATCAGTATCCCTGACCTCAAGCAATACTACAGAGCAATAGTGTTAAAAACTGCATGGTATTGGTACAGTGACAGGCAGGAGGATCAATGGAACAGGATTGAAGATCCAGAAATGAACCCACACACCTATGGCCACTTGATCCTCGACAAAGAGGCTGAAAACATCCAATGGAAAAAAGATAGCCTTTTCAACAAATGGTGCTGGTTCAACTGGAGGTCAGCATGCAGAAGAATGCGAATTGATCCATCCTTGTCTCCTTGTACTAAGCTCAAATCCAAATGGATCAAGGACCTCCACATAAAGCCAGACACTCTGAAGCTAATAGAAAAAAAACTGGGGAAGACCCTTGAGGACATCGGTACAGGGAGAAAGTTTCTGAATAGAACACCAATAGCGTATGCTCTAAGAGCAAGAATTGACAAATGGGACCTCATAAAATTACAAAGTTTCTGTAAGGCAAAGGACACCATCAAGAGGACAAATCGGCAACCAACAAATTGGGAAAAGGATTGAATTCTTGAAATGTGTTTTGCTCACAAACGTAATAGATAAGCAAGCTCTTATTTCTAGTTGGATGGGAACTTCAGATGAGAACATACATGCTGTGAAAAAACTAACACATCTCGTAGGGAAATTCTATACATTGTTTAATGGCTACATGAATGGGATAAATTTATTCAGTTACCAACTTTTTTTTTTAGAAGAGAAAAACTAATATCATAATACCATGACGGCTTTGCTTTCTATTCTGAACAGAGCAGCCTGTGTTCAATGAGTCATTCTGGTATATTGTTAATTTGTTATCTATGCAGAATATATTAGCCTGTCCATGCTAGAAAGATACAGATTGTATTTTAGAATAATCTTAGGATGCTTGACTTTGTGAAACTATTTAAGTGTATTTGTTTTTATTTTATGTTTATTGCTGAGTTTTGCCTGTATATATGTGTGTGCAATACATGCATGCTGGGTGCCTATGAAGACCAGAAGAGGGTATTAGATCCACTAAAACCAGAGTTATGCACAGGTGTGAGCTGTCATGTAAATGTTAAAAAGACAACACAGGTTCTCTGGAATAGCTACCAGTGCTCTTACCCCCTGAGCTACCTCCCCAGCCTAGTCAAACATTATTTTGAAAATCTCATTTTATTTTCTCTTGTTATGCTTTTATACAAGATTTTGTATGAGATTTGTTATGAAAGTCTAGCTTAGTTTTGTTAGACTCTTAAGGTGTTTCATAACTCTTTGTTGATAAGGATGGAGTGGGGGATTTGTGACAGTAAAATAATAAAATGGGTGAGCATCATTAGAGAATCACTGTCAAAAATCTATTCAGGGCTCAGTCTGGCACCATGTTGTTTTCCTCTATGTGCACAAACATTGAAGGCTTCCCTTCCCTAGATAAGAGCTGGTGATAGAGCTGTTGGAAGTCTGCAGTGGCAAAGGGACCAGAGCATAAGGAAGCGGAGGTGGCAGAAGGACAGAGTTACCTGACTCGAAGACTTAATGACTGAGTTTGTTGGGTCTTGTAGGTATTTAGGGTGATAATTCCTCATGGGAAGAGATCTTAGGTACTTAGTGAGTGGTGGGGTCTTGTTTTCTGTAGTTCCATTGAACAAAAATCCGGGTTCTCTGATCTATGCCAGATGCCTCCGTTTCTCTGACAGTGTTTTAGATCTGCCCCTCTTACATGTCTTCAGTACTTTATGAAAAGAGGAGAGTGCTGGATGCTTCATGCCAGCTAAGTAGATGCAAGCCACCAGACCAAATCAAGGCGTGATTAGGATTAATGTTTTATTGTACTTCTTTCATATTTCATACTGAGCTTTATCTCATATTTTCTCAACTTGGCCAATATTTAAGACATTCTCAGTGTGCCTCACAATCAGCACATAAGCTAAGGGTAGCTCAGCGTTTGTCACTGGTGCTCCAGCTAGGTCCTGCCCGTAATAGCCATAACTGGAAAAAAATTGAGCAAGTCAAGAATACTTAGATGAATTCAGAGTCTGCATCAACCTATGTAACTAATTTTTTTATTAAGACCATTTTCACGAATTTTTGTATTGTTTTCTTGTTGTTGTAATTGTTGTTATTGTTGTTGAGGCTAACAACACACGTGTAGATTGCCTAAGTGCCAGCACCTCCTACATGAAGAGGACTCCCACCTGCCCTTTCACAAGCACCTCCGAGAATCAAGGCTTCCAGTGTCCATTGTATGCTAGAATTCAGATAGTACACAGTATGGTTTTTAAATTTGCTCCATTTTGTATTGCTTATGGTTTATGGAGCTCAGTGTTGTAGGGAAAATTGTTTCTAAAATTTTAAACAAATATTCAAAGATCTCTATGCTTTCTGGTTAGTGCTATAATTTTCTTAGTGGAGAGTACAGATAAAATTTTGTGTTTCTTCATTTCTGAAAAGGAACCATAGAGGGAAGAAAGGAAAAATTATATGCGTGCAATTCAATGTCTCAATAAATTGGAAGCTGGAATCAGATGTATCATCAGCTAGCTTTGATGATGGGTATAACAAGTGACAGGCCATTCAGAGTTGGAAAAGAGAGATAATGAAATCTTAAATTAAAATAGCTCCCACAACAGATTGACAGTACTGTTCACAGCAAATTAAAAAAGGGTTGACAATTGGAGAGAAAATAGCTGGCTAGAATCTGAGATGAGAACTCTTAAAATCATCTGTCGTTTTTTCTTCATGGATAAAATCGTAACTGAGGTCTCAGTAGAGATAAAAATGCATTTTAAATATTTCTAAAATCCTACTAAATGGAGAAAGATCTTTAAGTGAGTTGTGAGTTTCAGGATCCCTCTGTCTTACGATAAAAAGACCATATTTCAAAAGCATGAAAGTGCAAGCTTTAGAAAGGGTCAGACGGATTTCAGAAGTGTTTTCATTCAGTCATTCACAGTCATAGGCCACTGTCAGCTCACTGAATAATAGTATATGGGGTTTTGAAGCATACTGCAGAATTGTAGAATATTCGTGTTGATACCAGACTCTTCTAATTTTGTTTCAGTTTTATAAATAAGAAACATTCATATTAATTGTTTTGACTAGTGTCTGGAACATGGCATAAAAAATTCCTCAATGTTATGTTTCCTGGTCATAAGAATCAGATGCTCTTTCCCCTACTTCCTATCATTAATTTCATGAAAACTCAATAGTTAATGCAAGGCGAAAAGTCCCCAGAAGTGTAACATGGAAGACTTTAAATTTTAAGGAGTTGATTCTTTAATGTGGATGAAATTTCTTATATGTAAAATTGATTTATCCCTTAATATTCATATTTTATAAATTACTGTTCCATATTGACCAGGAGAAGAATATCTTTACCCCATGATAGTTTATTTCATCATCTCCATAATCATTAGCTCCTTGTAAAACTAAAAATAAAACAAAAAAGTCCATCAGCAGAAGTAAATAACCAGAAAACTGATAGCATAATTTTCAGGTTATATGCTTAACATTCCTTTTAATAAATACATGTATGGGTAAAATTGATAATTCACAGCTTACTATTACTTAGCACTAAACATTTTTTATATTCAACTTAAAAACATGTTCATATGAATTGTTTCATTCACAGTTATGTGTCAATGCATGTATTTAATAACTTTACATCTATTTTAATTTTCTAGTGTTTTAACCTTATAATTTCTTTATGTAGTTAGGATATATACACATGTGTATATACTACACATATGGTACATATACCACACACATAGTACATATACCACATATAAAGCATATATGTGTGCATATATAAAAATAGGATTTATTTATATATAGTTACGATATATGCCATATGCATATATTTGATTTATATATGTGCACATTGCAACAATCAATGAAAACAGAAAACAAAGAGGGGTATTGGTAGTATATGGATGGAAAGGGAAAGTGAAATGCTATAATTATAATCTCAGGTAATAAAAGTTATAATTTAATAAAATAGAATTACTCTTAATCCCTGATATCTGTTGTTGGAAAAAGTACATATTATATCAAATATTAATGTACCATTCATTTATTTATAATTGAAACAATAGCTATTTGAAAAGTTAAATCTATGACAAGCTGAATTTTTTACTTACAATTTAACACATAATTCCACAAAAGTGTTTCTGAAAATTTTTCAAGAAGTCTAAGCATCTGCCAGTTATCCAGATGTTAAAACTGAATGGTAAACTTTAAAACAGTGTTATATAATGATTTTAATAGCATACCATTTATATATTTTAATTTTGCTCATGTCAGTTTTAATATTTACTGATATATAGAATCCACTTCTACCACAACTTTTATAAATTAAGCCCCAGTTTCCTATATTCTAAGACAGATTATAAATGGAAGATACTTAGGTAGATAGATGATAAATGATAGGTAGTTAGATAGATAGATAGATAGATAGATAGATAGATAGATAGATGATAGATAAAGTACCAATTGGCTGTTGTTATGTTTAGCTCTCACAAGAATGGACAAATCAATATAAAAATTAAAATATTATAGGAAACTCTATTAATAATCCAAAATATGATCTGATTTTGGTATTTTTATATATTTATAGTATTACATAAATATATCAACACACAAACATAAAACATGTTCTGCTGTTTCTGTATCACGGCATCAATACTCATCCACTCCTCTTTATTATATTTTTATCCTGCTATTCATAAAATTCCTAATTAAATCAATCCGAATTTCTTTGCCTTCCAGAATTTCTCAACAAATATCTAAGGTGTAAAAAAATTCAGAGACAGTTGTGACGGCTCACATCTGTATTCCAAGCATTTGAAAGCTAATGGCGGGGATAGTAAGTAAGAATAGCTAAAGTCTAAGCCTTTCAACTCTATCCCAGATCTATGAGCAGCCTTGGTCACATCAAAAATAAAAGTTAATTGAAATAAACAAAAGAAAACAGAAATGCAGAATTCTCTTATGGAAGCCTTATCTCAGAAATAAATATTAAGGCTAACTTTTAAAATACAAATCCATTGTGGAGATTTGCGTAGAGCTACAAAATAAATCTCACTTTATGCTGAATATTCTTTCTTTCCCTTTAATCTAGACATTATGAATGTGACAGTACCAAAACCCAAAAACAAGCCATGACTCTCACTTTCTTGGGAGGGGGTTTATATTAAATTATAGCTAATTGAATGTAAACACCAGTAGTTTTAAACTTATGTTTGTCTCATTTTCATTTGATGGCCAGATGAAAATATTACAGAATTATATAAATCTTACTTGCTTAAGTAATATATCTAATTTATTAGCTCATTTTATATAACTCTAAATAATTGATGGCCCCAGTATGTGGTGTTAATGGCCAGTCTCACAGACTAAATTACAGTGCTATTAATTTTTGACAAAATTTAATAGAACTAACATGTGCTCTGTAATCACTAGGGCAGAGGCCAAATCTAAATTAAGACATTTGAATTCAGCTTGCATAAGTAGGCTGGGGGAAAAAAATTCATGTAACTGTCCACATACATAGACATTGTTGCACCGTAGGATCCATGCGTCATATTACCTTTGTAGTAATCTTTGCTTTGCCATAATTATCTTGACTGAGGCATTTCTCATTACTTCTTGTAATAAAGAATGAATGGTTGACGGAAGCCACTTCAGAACTCGGCTGCCCGCCAGTCAGGAGAGACTCACCGCCATCTTGATCCCGGGCTCCAGAGATCGGTCAGACTGAGGTACACAAACATAATCCTAGGCCCAACACCGCAGGGGTCTGAGCCAGACGGGCGTTGGCCTGCACCCAGGCCCTGGGCTGTTCGAGTGGCCATCGGGGAGCCAACCCAGCCAGGAGTTTTTTTTTTTGCCCCGGCCGGTGCACGCGCCGCCATTTTGCCTACAGGAGCCAGAGTGCTCGGGAGGGCAGAGACTGCTAACAAGCGTAGCCTGAGGCTAACAAAACGGGGGTCTAGGCCCCAAAAGGCACAGGACTGACCCCAAGAACTGGGCGGCTTGGTGGGCCATCTGTGTGTCAACCAGCCCAGGAGGTTATTAGCACAACAGACTCTCCCGGTGCTTTCGCGGAGCGCGGACGCGCACGCCCGCCATCCGGGTCACCTGGCGGACCCAAATAACAGACATAGCCCTAGGGGAACTTTGCTCGGACCTTGGCCTCCCAGGCATTTGCCTGGACTCAGGGCCCAGGCGACAAGGCTAACCTAGTGTGCGCCAGCCCGGTTGGGGAAATCGGCTGCCCAGCGGAGTGAGCGGAGCACAGGGGAGGTCACAGCAACATTCACCTTCGGAGCTCCCTGGGGGTGCACACGGGTTCCACCTGGTCCACAGACACAATCTGGGGCAAGGCCTCAGGCAGAAGCCCCCAGCTCAACTCTCTCCGCTTCAGATCAGCCTGGGTGGCCGCCACATCTCCAGGTCCATCAAGAGGCTAGTGGGGGCTTCCGGGCGGCCAGCTGGGAGAAGTCGGTGTGCTCCAATAAATCCTGCGGGCCCCAGCGGGAGCCTTCAGGTGCCTGCTTCGGGATCTGAACAGCCTGGACAACAGCACCCTGTCTATAGGCAGTGCAGAGTGTAAGCTGTGCACCAGAGGCCAACGGGGAAGGGGCAGCTTGCACTGGTGAGTCCAGCACTGACAAGACCAAGTAACACCAGTGAGAGCCAGATGGCAAAAGGCAAACGCAGAAACGTCACTAACAGAAATCAAGGCAATATGGCAACATCTGAACCAAATTCTCCTCTACCAGCAAGTCCTGGATACCCCATCACACCAGTAAAACAAGATTTGGATTTAAAATCACTGGTCATGATGCTGGTACAGGAACACATGAAGGACATTGAGGAGAAAATGGATCAAAAGTTAGAAGCCCTTGCAAGGGAAACACAAAAATCATTGAAAGAAATCCAGGAGAATACAAAAGCCAACAAGGAGGAAATGCAAAAAACACTTAAAGAAATACAGGAGAACTTTGCTCAACAGGCTGAGGTCATGAAAGACGAAACACAAAAATCTCTTAAAGAAATACAGGAGAACTTTGGTCAACAGGCTGAGCTCATGAAAGAGGAAACACAAAAATCTCTTAAAGAATTACAGGAAAACACAAACATGCAAGGGAAGGAGCTAAGCAAAACCATCCAGGATCTAAAATCAGAAGTAGAAACAACTAAGAAAACTCAAAGGGAGACAACTTTGGAGATAGAAAGCCTTGGGAAGAAATCAGGGGACAGAGATGCAAATATCAACAACAGAATACAAGAGATAGAAGAAAGAATCTCAGATGCTGAAGATTCCATAGAAACCATGGACTCAACAGTTAAAGAAAATGCAAAGTGCAAAAAGCTTGTAACCCAAAATATCCAGGAAATCCAGGACACAATGAGAAGACCAAACCTAAGGATTATAGGCATAGATGAGAGTGAAGATTTACAACTTAAAGGGCCAGCAAATATCTTCAATAAAATTATGGAAGAAAACTTCCCTAACCTAAAGAGAGAGATGCCCATGAATATACAAGAAGCCTACAGAACTCCAAACAGACTGGACCAGAACAGAAATACTTCCCGTCACATAATAATCAAAACACCAAATGTTCTAAACAAAGAAAGAATACTAAAGGCAGTAAGAGAAAAAGGCCAAGTAACATATAAAGGAAGACCTATCAGAATCACAGCAGACTTTTCACCTGAGACTATGAAGGCTAGAAGGTCCTGGGCAGATCTCATGCAGACTCTAAGAGAACACAAATGCCAACCAAAACTACTATATCCAGCAAAACTCTCAATCACCATAGATGGAGAAACTAAGATATTTCACGACAAAACCAAGTTCACCCAATATCTATCCACAAACCCAGCCCTAAAAAGGATAATAGGAGGACAACACCAATACAAGGAGGGAAACTCCACCCTGAAAAAAGCAAGATAGTAACCTTTCATCAAACCCAAATAAGTTAAGCAATCAAATTTAAAAAATAACGTCAAAAATGATAGGAAGTAACAATCACTATTCCTTAATATCTCTTAACATCAATGGACTCAATGCCCCAATAAAAAGACACAGACTAACTGACTGGATACGTAAACAGGACCCTACATTTTGCTGCTTACAGGAAACACACCTCAGGGTCAAAGACAAACACTACCTTAGAGTAAAAGGCTGGAAGACAATTTTACAAGCAAATGGTCTCAGGAAACAAGCTGGAGTAGCCATTTTAATATCAGATAAAATTGACTTTCAACCCAAAGTCATCAAAAGAGACTCTGAGGGACACTTCTTGCTGGTCAAAGGAAAAATACAACAAGAAGAACTCTCAATCCTGAACATCTATGCTCCAAATGCAAGGGCACCCTCTTTCATAAAAGAAACTTTATTAAAACTCAAAGCACACATTGCACCTAACACAATAATTGTGGGTGACTTCAACACTGCACTTTCCTCAATGGACCGATCAGGAAAACAGAAACTAAACAAGGACACAATGAAACTAATTGAAGCTTTGGACCAATTAGATTTAACTGATATATATAGAACATTCTATCCTAAAACAAAAGAATATACCTTTTTTTCAGCACCTCATGGTACCTTCTCCAAAATCGACCATATAATTGGTCACAAGTCAGACCTCAACAAATATAAAAAGATAGAACTAATCCCATGCCTCCTATCTGATCACTATGGAATAAAAGTGGTCTTCAATAGCAACAGAAACAACAGAAAACCCACAAACACGTGGAGATTGAACAATACTCTACTCAATGACACCTTGGTCAAGGAAGAAATAAAGAAAGAAATTAAAGACTTTTTAGAACACAATGAAAATGAAAACACAACATACCCAAATCTATGGGACACAATGAAAGCAGTGCTAAGAGGAAAACTCATAGCCCTGAGTGCCTCCAAAAAGAAAATGGAGAGAGCATACATTACCAACTTAATGACACACCTGAAAGCCCTAGAACAAAAAGAAGCTATTTCACCCAGGAGGAGTAGAAGGCAGGAAATCATCAAACTCAGGGCCGAAATCAATCAAGTAGAAACAAAGAGAACCATACAAAAAATCAACAAAACTAGGAGCTGGTTCTTTGAGAAAATCAACAAGATAGATAAACCCTTAGCCAGACTGACCAAAGGGCACAGAGAAAGTATCCAAATTAACAAACTTAGAAATGAAAAGGGAGACATAACAACGGAAACTGAGGAAATCCAAAAAATCATCAGATCCTACTACAAGAGCCTGTACTCAACACAACTGGAGAATCTGGAGGAAATGGACAATTTCCTTGACAGATACCAAATACCAAAATTAAATCAGGACCAACTAGACCATCTAAACAGTCCCATAAAGCCTAAAGAAATAGAAGGAGTCATAGAAAGTCTTCCAACCAAAAAAAGCACAGGACCAGATGGTTTCAGTGCAGAATTCTACCAGACCTTCAAAGAAGAGTTAACACCAATACTCTTCAAACTATTCCACAAAATAGAAACAGAAGGAACACTACCCAATTCCTTCTACGAAGCCACAATTACGCTGATACCAAAGCCACACAAAGATCCAACAAAGAAAGAGAACTTCAGACCAATTTCCCTTATGAACATCGATGCAAAAATACTCAACAAAATTCTTGCCAACCGAATCCAAGAACACATCAAAACGATCATCCACCATGATCAAGTAGGCTTTATCCCGGGAATGCAGGGTTGGTTCAATATACGGAAATCCATCAATACAATCCACTACATAAACAAACTCAAAGAACAAAATCATATGGTCATTTCATTGGATGCTGAAAAAGCATTTGACAAAATTCAGCATCCTTTCATGCTTAAAGTCTTGGAGAGAACAGGAATTCAAGGCCCATACCTAAACATAGTAAAAGCAATATACAGCAAACCGGTAGCCAGCATCAAACTAAACGGAGAGAAACTTGAAGCAATCCCACTGAAATCAGGGACCAGACAAGGCTGCCCCCTTTCTCCTTATCTTTTCAATATTGTACTTGAGGTACTAGCTCGGGCAATTCGACAACATAAGGAGGTCAAAGGGATACAAATTGGAAAGGAGGAAGTCAAACTATCATTATTTGCAGACGACATGATCGTCTACCTAAGTGACCCAAAGAACTCCACTAGAGAGCTCCTACAGCTGATAAACAACTTCAGCAAAGTGGCAGGTTACAAAATCAACTCAAGCAAATCAGTGGCCTTCCTATACTCAAAGGATAAGCAGGCTGAGAAAGAAATTAGGGAAATGACCCCCTTCACAATAGCCACAAACAGTATAAAGTATCTTGGGGTGACTCTTACCAAATATGCGAAAGATCTGTATGGCAAGAACTTCAAGACTCTGAAGAAGGAAATGGAAGAAGACCTCAAAAAATGGGAAAACCTCCCATGCTCATGGATCGGTAGAATCAATATAGTTAAAATGGCCATTTTGCCTAAAGCACTATACAGATTCAATGCAATACCCATCAAAATCCCAACTCAATTCTTCACAGAGTTAGAAAGAGCAATTATCAAATTCATCTGGAACAACAAAAAACCCAGGATAGCTAAAACTATTCTCAGCAACAAAAGAAAATCTGGGGGAATCAGTATCCCTGACCTCAAGCAATACTACAGAGCAATAGTGTTAAAAACTGCATGGTATTGGTACAGTGACAGGCAGGAGGATCAATGGAACAGGATTGAAGATCCAGAAATGAACCCACACACCTATGGCCACTTGATCCTCGACAAAGAGGCTGAAAACATCCAATGGAAAAAAGATAGCCTTTTCAACAAATGGTGCTGGTTCAACTGGAGGTCAGCATGCAGAAGAATGCGAATTGATCCATCCTTGTCTCCTTGTACTAAGCTCAAATCCAAATGGATCAAGGACCTCCACATAAAGCCAGACACTCTGAAGCTAATAGAAAAGAAACTGGGGAAGACCCTTGAGGACATCGGTACAGGGAGAAAGTTTCTGAACAGAACACCAATAGCGTATGCTCTAAGAGCAAGAATTGACAAATGGGACCTCATAAGGTTACAGAGTTTCTGTAAGGCAAAGGACACCGTCAAGAGGACAGATCGGCAACCAACAAATTGGGAAAAGATCTTCACCAATCCTACATCAGATAGAGGGCTAATATCCAATATATATAAAGAACTCAAGAAGTTAGACTCCAGAAAACCGAACAACCCTATTAAAAAATGGGGTACAGAGTTAAACAAAGAATTCTCACCTGAAGAACTTCGGATGGCGGAGAAGCATCTTAAAAAATGCTCCACTTCATTAGTCATTAGGGAAATGCAAATCAAAACAACCCTAAGATTTCATCTTACACCAGTCAGAATGGCTAAGATTAAAAATTCAGGAGACAGCAGGTGTTGGAGAGGGTGCGGAGAAAGAGGAACACTCCTCCACTGCTGGTGGGGTTGCAAATTGGTACAACCACTCTGGAAAGCAGTCTGGCGGTTCCTCCGAAAACTGGGCACCTCACTTCCAGAAGATCCTGCTATACCACTCCTGGGCATATACCCAGAGGATTCCCCACCATGTAATAAGGATACATGCTCTACTATGTTCATAGCAGCCCTATTTATAATTGCCAGATGCTGGAAAGAACCCAGGTATCCCTCAACAGAAGAGTGGATACAAAAAATGTGGTATATCTACACAATGGAGTACTATTCAGCCATTAGAAACAATGAATTCATGAAATTCTTAGGCAAATGGATGGAGCTAGAGAACATCATACTAAGTGAGGTAACCCAGACTCAAAAGGTGAATCATGGTATGCACTCACTAATAAGTGGTTATTAACCTAGAAAACTGGAATACCCAAAACATAATCCACACATCAAATGAGATACAAGAAGAAAGCAGGAGTGGTCCCTGGTTCTGGAAAGACTCAGTGAAACAGTATTTGGCAAAACCAGAACGGGGAACTGGGAAGGGGTGGGAGGGAGGACAGGGGAAGAGAAGGGGGCTTACGGGACTTTCGGGGAGTGGGGGGGGGCTAGAAAAGGGGAAATCATTTGAAATGTAAATAAATTATATCAAATAAAAAAAAAAGAAAAAAAAAAAAAAAAAAAAAAAAAGAAAAAAAAAAAAAAAAAAAAAGAATGAATGGTTAATGCAAATTTAAAAAATAAAACTCATCTCTGGAACAAATTGAACTATTATAGAAATTGCTGATTTCTAGCTTAGCAAGGCAATGTGTGATTTTTTTTTAATTGATTAGAAGTTTTATTTTAGAAAATGGACATTTTTATTTATGTTTCTGTCTTTTGAATATACTCTGCTAAGTAAATTTTTATGGTGATTGTTAATTTATGGGGTAATCTTGGAGAAGACAGATGTCGCTCTGTCATCTGTGTGCCTTCAGATCGCCTTGCCCGAGCCTTTTGGAAGTGCTTTGGAAGCACTGGTTCTTATGGGTTTGGTGCAGGTAAACTGGAAACTGTTCTAAATTACATTGAGTCTATCTTTAATTTCTGCTGGTCACATGATTGAAACATATACAAATTTCATCTTTTCCCTAGTCTCTTGTATGTAGGAAGTCCTTAGAAAGAGTATCTATTTAGTAACACTATATTGAATCTTCACATCTAGGCACATCAATTTGTATTTGGTACAAATAATGATTTCTGGAGTTCAGTGTAAGGTATTCTCAAATATTTTCACTTCCTTTCTTATTAATTATATTATTTATTTACATTCCAAATATTGTCCCCTTCACTGTACCCCTCTGAGAAATACCCAGCACATCCCCCCTCTCCTTTGACTTTAAGAGTCACCAAATCACCCACCAACTCCCACATCACCCCTCTAACATCCCTCTTCTCTGGGCCATCAAGCCTCAATAGGACCAAGTGCATCACTTCCCACTAAGGACAGACAAGGCAGTTCTTTCTTTGCTATATATGCTGAAGTGGCCATAGACTGGCCTAGACATGCTCTTTCATTGGTGGTTTGGTCCCTGGGAGCTCTGAGCAGTCAGGTTAGTTGATTCTGCCATTCTTCCTATGGGGTTGTCATTCCCTTCAACTCCTTCACTCCTGCCCCTAACTCTTCCATTGCGGTCCCTGGGTTCAGTCCAGTGTTTGTTTGTGAGTATGTGCATTTGTCTTATTCAGACAGAGCCTCTCAGAGGACAGCCATGCTAGGCTCCTGTCTATAAGGGCATCTTGGTATTAGCAACATGCCAGGGTTTGGAGTCTGTGCATGGGATGGATCCCTAGGTGGGAAGGTCTCTGGATGACCTTTCCTTCAGTCTCTGTTTCATTTTTTGTCCCTGAATTACCTTTAGACAGGAACAATTTTGGGTTAAAAATTTTGAGATGGGTGATTGGCCCCATCCCTCAAACGGGGTTCATACCTATCTACTGAAGATAGTCTCCTCAGTTTTTATTTCTCCAATTAGCCAAATGTTGGATTTTTTTGGCTAATGTCATCCTCACTGGGTCCTAGGAGTCATCTCACATCCCTGGTGTGTGGGATGTCATTTCTTTTAAAACTCTTTGGACACAAAATCATGGTTTCATCATTATTTATAAGTTTCAAATATTAAAATTATAATCTCTGCTTAGAAAAAATACATTTAAGCATTTTATAGAAGAACTCATAAGGTAAAAGGAATTAATAGATGACAATTCAAAAGACTGGCTTAAAAATAAATAAAAGAGTGGCCTTAATTAACTTAATCACCATTTTAATTTCCTTGAAGACATATATGTACACATACATATTGGTATTTTTGTTTAAAACTCATTCCAGATTAAAGGAAACAATTTGCTCAAATCTAATATTAAAAAAGATTCATCTAGACCAAAATTATGCTTTAATGATTTCTATGTTTTTAAATTTAATTTTTAAAATTTCGTTGAGAATGCCATACATGAATACTGTTTTTATATCATTTTGAATCCACTTTCTGATACTATTTATATATTGATAGATTTTAACTTTCTTTGGACTTGGAAAAGAAGGAAATTATGTGGAAGTGTGTACCAACCCCGCTTGAGGGTCATGATCATTATAATGACCACGTCAAAATGCTCCTCAATTACTGAAAACACAAATGAAGCATGCACTATCTCTCAGAAGAGATCAATTGTAGACAATAATTTTTGATTAGGGGGTTTGACTTAAAGTAAAAAAAAAACTTCCTATAAAATGACTAACTAGATTAATGGATAGGAAATGGTTTTCATGCTCTTGTGATTGAGAGCAAGAGGATCTCTTTCCCCCACATTAGAAAGAAACAGTGTACATCAACTTCTTTGAAATGTTTAGAATGTATAACAAAGCCTGTGTTTTTGTCCACATACACAGACCCCAGTGATGTCTGGACAGTGTAGACAAGTCTAGCATAATTATTTCCTGTTAATTACATTAGTAAAACCGTGAACACAATTGGTACATATCCATTTAGATAAAAACCAGTCAAAATGGGGTAAATTTCCTTACTTAAGGACATTTAATTTTAAAGACAAGCAAAAAAAAAAAAGCCAACATATTAATCTATGAGAAAAGTGTTCATGCTTTTGATTTTAACCAAATATATTGTTGCATGTTTTACCTTTAGAAATACTTAAAAGTAGAGGCAGGAAAAAAGTAGTATGAATATAATGAATTCCAGATGATTAAGACAGATATATAAAAGATTTACTTTTATTTATTTGGAAAAGCCAAAGGAAATGACATACAAGAGGAAAGATTCAGGCTTTCAGTACTTTAGTACAGAATATAAACTGACAATAGTCATAAGGTTTCTATTAAAACATGAATCAGATTAATAAGAAGGCATATATATATAAATGGAGAATAGTAAAATTAATTTCAATATGTCATCAAGATTTATAGCAGAGGATGACTATTTGCTTAAAATTAAATTGGATTTCTTATTTAACATGGACTTAATTTCTATTTTATGAAATATACTCTCAGGTATTGAGTTTTAAAGTCAAGTGGTTTTCTCTCTAGGAATGAGAATCTGAAATATTTCTAATTAAGTCCCATCATCCCTGCCTTCTCGGGAATGACAGTGGCATTTTGTAATCAGAGCCTTAGGTATAGAGTTAACCTCTTTTTTGGTCAGAATTGCTAAGGAATTTCAGAAGACAACCTCTAAATGGCGTTCCTGGGACAAAGTTAGTTTCTGATGTCTTAGTAATCAGTGCATGGCTTCTGTAGTCGAACTTTCTATGGCCTTCCACACAGTGCAATCATTGAGCCTCAGACTCTTGAATATCTGTTTATTATATAAAGAATAAGTTTAGATGTGTCAGGGTCTGCCCCATCCTGCTAATGCTGCACAGGCAGAGGCAGCACTAGTCAGAGCTAGACTGTATTTCTGGCTAATTGACTGAAGACAATAGCTATTATGGAAAAGGCCAGCATTTTGAAACATATTAAAGATTACAGAGTTTTATTGGGTTTCAGCATCTTATTTGTATTATTTCTATCTGATATGCCAGGACCTGCAGGAATTCATAATCAGCATATTCATTTTAGTGTAGATAAAATAGTCATATTTGAAAGCCCCATTTGTTGTTTTTCTTTAATGCAAACAATAAACACTCAAGTGTCTTGCTCACCAGTTCTTTGCTACAAGGAGTGTCACTTAGGAGACTTGGATCCACGTGCTTCCTTTGAGCAACTTTACTGTAAATGCTTGATTTTTGAATCCTCGAATATTTAAAGGCTCAAAGATGTTGGGTTAGCTCTAGTTCCCTAGTTCAGAGGGAACTCTCTGATCCTACAGAGACTGTGTTAACTCTCCACTCACATGCTGACTCCGTGGCCAAATTTCACTCTCATTATTCTCCTTATCTTTTGAACAACACTTGCCTGGACATCTCACTGTCACCTCCTATTTTATTCAAAACTGTATCATTATCAATCCCACATACACCCTTTTAGTACCATTGTCATTAGAACCAGGGTGCTCAAGCCAAGGAGCCAGCCTCCTCCTGTTTCCTGCCCTTTGTGGTCCAGGCCGACAAGTTATTTTATTTCTCCTCAGCATGCCGAGGACAGCCTTGTGAGCTCACGCCAGTGCTAGCACTTCATGAGTGAGATTTCCATTTTTCTTTTTCAATTCATAATGTGTTGGTTTGCAGCCCAACTTCACTCTAATTCCACACTGACTCCTGAATGAAGTCTGATGAGAAAATGTGAGGGTTTTTTTTGCATAGTTAATTCTAATTCTTACAGTAATTCTCTTTATTTGCAGCATATCTGGATTATTCAGAGTATCTATTTAATCCCCTCGCTTTCATTCCACAATCTCCTCCCATTCTTCCCTTTTGAATAATTCTAAAGCCCTATGGTTATTTTTGTCTTGGCACCAGTATAGGAGGCCCAGGAGATTGACCATCTAGTCCAATCATCTTCCCACCTTGCAGGAAGTCTTGCAGGAAGTGAGCTCTGCTTGTCCCTCAAACCATTTATTTAGCTTCTGATAACAATGTGTTGTCATTTGACCGTGATCCACAGTGAAACTTGATTGACATTACCAACATGTTGCATCGTCTCCATTAAAGTCAGAGTAAATGAAAACAAGAGGTCACAATTTATTTGAAATTGAATATTGGGAATCTCAGTTAGGATTATTAAAATGTCTTAAAGGTATGATTATTAAAATGTCTTAAAGGAGAATAAGCTTTTTTTTCCTTTTAAATGATGTGATGTCTGTTTCATGTGCTCTAATTGTTTTATCCAAAGCTAGGGTTCAACACGTTATAAAATTGGGGCAATGTGCAGTTCTATCTCCTCAAATGTTAGCATTTCCATATGTCGGGAAACTTCAAAGTCTTCTGTAGTCATCTTGAAACATATAGCTAATTATTGCACCTTTAAATACAGTACACTAATAGTAGATTAATTTATTAAATTGTAGTATACATAAATATACATGAATGAATATTACGTGTTATGACAGTCATGCAATTTGAGACAAGACACTTATAAATGGAGGACACAGTAAGTAAATTAAGTCAGGCACAGAAGGACAAATGTACAATGGGCATACAAAGGAAAAACAGGAGAATACAGTTAGGGTAAAGATCACTGCAGATCAAAAGAAGATAAGCAATAGGTTATACTGGTTATTTTCGAAATGACCAGACGTTGTACTTAGACTGTTATTCCCATTTCAGTAAAAAATACTTAAAAATTGGTGACAATTGAACTTTACCAATGGTTCTTATGGGTCTTTGTGTTTGATTTTTCCTTTGTCTTTTTAATGCCAGTTTAAAGAAGGTCTTTAAGAAGTCAGATAGTTCATTTATATTGCAGCTGTAAATAGTAACCATGAATTTTTTTTCCTTGTTGAAACCCCTCTCCAATTAAATAGGAGAGGGTCTGTTGAGTTGATGGGCTTTGAGGAGCTGGAGGACATTGCCTCCTGGGTCTCTTCCTGGCAACAAAGTATCACTGGAACTGTCATTCCCACCTGCCTGTCTGTTGACTGTGGAAGATTTTGGTGTGGCTGCAAAGTAAAGAGTTCTGACAGATATTGAAACTGGCAGATGGAGAGTATTTCCCCATTTACTGCTGCTCAGGAGCACGGGGCAGTCCCGGACATGAGACGGGAGCTCAGTCAACATTGGCTGAGCCTATATATTTGTTAGATGGAAACCAGATGAGTGGGAATGACCAGAGATTGGAAAATAATCAGCAGAAAGCTTCTTAGACATGTGTAGTAATTCAGAGTCCTTTCCTACAAGCCAACTCTTCAAAGCACCCACGAGTACACAGGCTAATCTGCCCCATAGATTGTAGTGAAATCAAGAATGGAATCAAGGGACTAAATCCCTTGAATTTGGCTGATACCCACTGCTCATTAATTGCTGGGTTGAGAAAAAATAAAATTCAGTTACACACCTTTTCTATTTACTCGTGTTATGATAGGGCACTGTAAAAGGTGAAAATGGAACTGGGCTGTTTTTATGCTTTATAGAAAATTGCATCATTTGAAAAAAAAATGACTGAATGTATAAGTTAAAATCCATTTGCTCCTGTACCCTTTCATTCACTAGTTATATGCATTGAGTGCCTAGGCATGTTAGCCATTACTGGATACTAATCTCTCTTATGCATAAAGCACAGGGATTCATTTCAGTTTTCATAACAACTCTGGGTAATGTATCGCTCCCTTCATCCTTTTCCAGGAAATCTGGAAGAATTTCTGCTTGTGTAGTTTTCTCTAGGTTGTGTAGCTGCATTTAGTATAGCTCTGTCATACTTTGTTTCATCTATCCTACATGCGAGAATGGGAAACATTAGCATAGAGTATATGCATTAACAAGATACTACAATAATAGGCATGCAAATAATCAAGGATTTTTGCACTGTGGGAAGTATATTAATGGAAGTGCTATAAGAGAGTGAGCATTGTTTATATACTCTTCTGCAAAGAAATAGGAAGAATGGGCAGAGTCGAAAGACTCTCTAAAAAGCTGATGCTAAACTTAGCTGTGATGGAAGGGAGGTTTTGCACAATTAATAATGGAGGTAAGTCTGACCAGACAAACGTACCATTAGATACAATGACATTGGAGGGAGAGTCAGCATTCTGCAGAGAATGGCTCAGGCTGGCTGTGACTGGAAGGGGAGAAACAGCGTGCTGGGAGGAGGGATGCAATCCAATTATAAACACCTGCTCTCAAGGAGAACAACTGGAGACCTGCAATTAGGGAGGTCACTGCCAGAGTACAACACCGTGGCAGCTTTAGGAAGAAGAGATGAAAATAAGCAGAAAGTGGAGTCCAGGAGACTAAAGAAAGAATCTGCAGTCAGAGAGGGAATTAAAAGAATGGACACTCTAACTTGAAATGCTGTGAGCTGATTGTTTACTGTCCTCTATTTTTCAGATAAAATATTTCAAGGCAGTTAAGAATGCAATGAGTGCTTATTCTGCTCAGGTTGTTGAATCACTTATCCGTCTTAACCCTGTATCTACTGATCTGAGATTGTTTTTGTTTTTTGTTTTTTAACTTTCTAACGAATTTAAGGTTTTGTAGAATCGTTAATTTGGATTGAGAAAGCAAAATGTGACTTATTAGGGTAGAAACATTTCTGCACAATTCGGGCCTCTACTAAACAATGCAGTAACCAGGCTAAGTATTTGCTCTGCTACTCTCTGGAGAATATGTTGGAATCAGAGCAAGCCATGCTTCCTGGGTTGCTAGCATTCTGAAAGGCGATACTTTTGTTTTCCCATATGGGCATCCATGTCTTCATGTGCAGGGGGAAAACATGAAATTTGTGAATGCATGCATTCATATACATATGTACAATTCTCTCTACCCTGTGTAACTAGTGATACCCAAGCCTATTAACTTCATGTTGTTTTCAAATGCCATTTAAATCCATCCTCACTGATATGTGATATAACTCTACATGCAGTTCGAACCTGAATTTTTCCCCTGCCCCACTGATCAGGAGTCTTTGGTGTTGAAACCAAAAGCACCATCTGCATCTGCATTCAATTTACGTGTACAGCCTGTCAGTTTTTCTTGCTTTCCATCTTAAAATCACCAGGCAGTTTCATTGTTCCTCAACTGGTTGACGTAAGCCCTCAAGTCTCAAGCAGTGTGTGGTGTATAGGCAATATCGCCTGTGTCCCAGGAGCCTTGTTAGCCTCCTTCAACTGCACCTTATTAGTCAGCTCCAATATTTTTGATCCTTCTTTGAATTTCACAATCCAGATTTATATGGAGGCACTATGTTGCTTACATACTTGGGCAGTCAAAGACCAAAGGCAAGAGATTTTCCATTTCTAATAGGCCTGATTTTCAGCCAGGGTTTGTTTTTGGCTTTAATAATATCTTACATAAAGATTGCTTTGCTTGTTTGTTTGTTTGTTTGTTTATGTGTGCATTTTGTTTCTATGATGTTTCTATGTTTCTATGTGGAAAGTAATATAATTTCATTCATTTACCGAATGTCACATGTCAGTGCTACAATAAGGAAGAAAATATCAATGTGAATTCAAGATCACCAGGAGAATTTTGTTTGTGTAAAAATCATCTCTTCTCCAAATACAGTAAATGATTTCTTAAAATAAATAAACACACACATTCAGTTTAGCATGGTGGTAACACATGATACCTGATGGTAAGACTGATACCTGCATGTATGTCTTTCATGGGATCCATGACAAGAAACTCAGGCATTGTGGGATGTTAACCTAAAACTACAGTAAGAAAAGCAATTGATTATTTATTATGCAGCTGCTAAGGGACCCGGCACAGCTGAGCATACGCTTCCTCAAAGCTGCTCTGTGTGGTGGCTTGTAGTCGTTTCCTCAGTGCACATGGAGAAAGGCGGTTTACCAACTAAAGGATGCCCAGGGTCCAATGGCTGCATCTGACAGAAGAAGCACATTCTATGCGTGGGCAGGCAGTGTGTGAGAATAGACTTTTGTTGTACCACATACACTAGCATGCTCATTTTAAAAGTCTCACTCATTCCAAGAAAAAAAAAAAGCATCACTAACGAGAAATGTGAACAAATGCATGGAAAAAAATTACCTCCATTTGGAGCCCTTTAAATTTGGTCCCAATTGCATATTCATTTCTGTTTTGCGTCCAACTTCATTTGTATTCTCTTAGAATTTTTGCATTTTTTAACTCACAGATTTTTATCTTTTATTTTTAAGGTTTATATTAAAAGATCTATAAACTATGTTTAACTATTTTCATTTGCCCCAATTTTAGTAAGCAATCTACTATATTACTCAGATTTAAAGAACATGGGATCTAACAAATGTATTTCATTTTTCTTTACCAGTGTTCAAAAATTGTAGTAGTATTGTTGGGAGGAACTGTTGTCTTTTTCAAGAACTGACTCTAAAGTTTACAATATGTATTTGTAAATTGGACAATGTTCTTACATTTGAGAGTGTGAATGTTTTCTATCTCTCAGATTCAAAGAATTTTTATGATAAGAGTACTTTAAAATAAGACAAGTTTAAGGAATGAGACGTCCTATGAAATATAGTTGCATTCTGGTGCCTGTAAATTAAAGAGGTGTGGTTTTGTTGGAGAGAAAGTAAAACTAATAACAGCATTATAATTATGCTGATATGCATAAATGAAGTCTGGTCTGTGCAAGACATCTGAAGGAAATCTGTTGAATCCAGCTGAAGTAAAGAACTTGAAAACACAGTGTTGAGTCCATTCATAAGGTTTCTGGTCTCCCAGACCAACTGTGTAGGCGTCCAGCTTCCTTAGAATAGGTGTGCACTAGATGGTGATGCAGAGGTTAAATGATTGGGTTCTAGTAGGCACATGATTGAGATTTTTCAAAACTGAAGTTATTAATAAGATATGTGGTTTTCATATGAGGAGGAGAAAAACTCACAGTGTTTGAAGGAATAAAAAAAAACCCACTATTTTTACCTTCTCTACTTTTCTTAGGCTTGTTATACAAAATCCCTTCCACCTGCCCACGATTCTCACAATTTTCATTTTATTTAAAGAGCTATGAAATCCTTCAATTAATAGACATGATATTAGATCCTAATGTCTTCCATTTCCCTTGCTTTATTCTTATTGTCTCAGATAATAAAGTGGATTTTCTCTGAGCCTCTCCTATGTGCTCCCCAATTTGCAGCTTTCATTAAAGCAGAACAGCTGTGCTCTGGCCAGTGGCCAGGTGCGCATTCTCTGAGAAAGGAAAGAACTGGGAAGCAAATCCAGAAATCTCAGTCACCCGGGGGTTAGCGACTTGACAGGGACAAGAGCCTTTTAATATTTGTACCAAATTAACTGTAGGAATAGGGCTTATCTCCCCATCAGGGTCCTCCTGTCCTTGGTGCCTTCTGTTCTGTCCCAGTAGGAGGGGGATCCCGGCCTGAGACATGATTATAGAGATTACATTTGTTCCACCCATCTCCCTGGGCTTTATTAATCTTTCATTTACATTGGGATTAGATAAGATTCCATTAACCAAATCCACTGAATAGATTCATTTCTTTTAATATTTATGCACACTCTCTGGTCCTTAAAGTGGATTCTTTTTCTCCCTGCCCTTAATTGGATCAGTGATGTTTTTTCTTATTAAAAATTTTTCTTCTTTCTGCAGATTAGTACCATGAATAAAATTAGTGACATCTGGCTCAGCTAAAGATAAAGGGACCACAAATAACTCTGTTATTTCCTATGCTATAAAATGGACATTTGCTATCAAGGCAAAACCTATCAATTCAGGCTTATGTTTAGAGTGCAATACAATATAAATGACAATAACCCCCTGAAATTTTCCAATATTCTGTGTCTGATCAAAATTGAGAGTCCTGGAAGGTGACAGTTAATAGCGCCAGACTTGCTTTGAGATTCTATTTGACTGATTTTTTGCTAGAGAGTCAATGATATCTTAGAATATCTAGAACTAACATACAATTTTCTTAACCAAAAGATACCAAAATGTAGTGTGAAATCCTGACATATTTAACATCGTGGAATGATATCTTTAAAATGCACTAGGTTATATCTGAAGTAGTTTCCTGGGGCCATTTATTGATAGCAATCATTGAGAATATAGCTCTTTTTTAGTCATATGCCTTTTATCAAGACTTTTCAACTAGAGCATTATTGACACTCTGTCTGGGTAATACTTTGTTGCTGGTTCCACTCTGCATTGCAAGCTGTTTCTGGCTCCCCTACTATTGCAAAAGTCATGGCATAAAGAGTGTCTCTAGATATGTCACATTTTCCTGAAAAGAACCACTCGTCAGTTGATATCATTGTGTAGCCAAGGAACAGGAGTTTCTTCTATTCAGGTTCTAGGTAATCAGAACTCACTATAAAGTGAACTTTTAGAGATAAAATGTCTGATAGGTAGTAGGTATGTTGAAACTGAAATGCACTCCTTTGACTCAGGTTGGTGTAGATGTCACAAGGATTTTTGTATAACTTTCCTCAGTCCTATGTCCTTCTCTATCAAGAGAGAGAACACCAGTTTCCCACTCAAAATGTTATTCTAAAATACAGTCACGCAGAGTAAAATATTTAATGTCAGTTGGCATTCAGTAAGAGCCTAAAAATGGCTGTTTATTATTATAAATTTGTGAACAAAATGCAAATTATTATTAAATGCAAAGCATATTAAACCAACAGTATTTATAGTAAATGCAAACACTATAGTAAATACAATGGTCAGTTATATGCTTATTATTTAGCTGCATAAAGAATGAAATCTAATCCTCTATGTAACTTCAATAGCTATATCTCTAATGTAAAGCTCACTAAAATAAAAATATTTTATGTTTATCATGACGAATATTTCACATTGATAGCATACATATTTTATGTGCAGGCACAAGTGTACAAAGTTTGTTATTTAACATAAAACATTTTCTAGAAATGCATGTGTATCATGAATATATGATGAGAAGTTTTATTGCTTATTTGTAATTTTCTGAGAAGATGGATATCTTCTTTATAATAAGCACAAGCTAGTATCTGTGCTGAATTAATGGATAAGTTAATTAGATTGACCATAATAATTAGTTTGTAATTTATACACATATCATATTATCATCTCACTAGACCACACACACACATTTTCAAGTAATGATAAAGCTGTGAAAAGAATAAACTATAGTTGATAATATTTATAATGTTCACATTTTTAAAGAACTTTAATGCATGAGACCTTGAGTTTTGAATAAATCAACAGAACACTTTCAAATTTAATGAAATCTTGATTAAACTTAAAAAGGAACAATAATTCATCATTTTACTGCTTAAAGTTTTCAAAAGAAAATTAAATTCCGAGCTCGTCAGTGATCGTGCTTTCTGTGTCATGACAAGATGTGGCTCAGAAGGGTCATGCGCTTTTGGAAGAATTAACAGCATTGCCAGGAGCTGCTTTTGTGCTATTACAAATTGAATTTTTCTTTCTTCCCTTGAGAAGCCACACTGAACAATAGAATACTCTTAACAAGAGAATTACTGAAGACCAAGGCCATACTCTTGAAAAATCAAATGCATGAAGAATGGGGATAGATGCTTGGCACTGTGAATCAATTATCGGTGAAATCCTGTTATGTTATTCAGAAGAGGCTCCAAAGTCAAGGCTGATCCCCACATAGTCAGTGCTCTGAGAAGGCTGGGCCTTGCACATCTAAAAAGGGCTTAATTTGTACCAAGCACAACTCTGTAACAGATAAACATACCCATCTGTGAACATTATCAGAATATCAGAACTAACCATATTCCTGTTCTGCACAAAGGGAAGGAATCAGAAGTTTGTATGAATGTAAAATGGTATTGTTTTAGGATTCAGAAGAGGGTAGGGCCAATATAAATGTAGTATATAGCATGTGGTTGATAGTATAAAATACAGCATAATTAAAAATAATGCTAAGGAAATCAGAGAAAATCTATTAAAATACAATCTATATTTTTAGAATTTATAAAAGTTAGGTTGGTAGTCATAAAAGACTTTTACTTTGGGGGCTAGCTGGAAAAATGGCAGTACTGCTTCTGAGGAAGAAATGAATTCAGTCCCCAGAACCCACATCTCACAGTTAACAACCACCTGTAGCATCTGTTCAAGAGAATCTGGTGTCTTCCAGCTCCTTAAACACCTCATTGACATTCGTACTGCCCCACCCCACATACGCATCTATACACATAATTTAAAAAAATAAAATTTTAATGCATTTGAGCTTTTTTGAAAATATAATTTGCCTACTGATTATGAGATAACATTTAGCTATGCAATTGTATTGGCATCTCTTCAATTAAAGAACATTTAATTTTAAAATCTTAATACTGAAATAAAGATCATGGCATGTATGATGTCAATTGCGTTTTGACATCTTTATAGTAAGTGGTTGCAAGTGAAAAGAATTTTTTCAGTAAGCCTCTTGAACATACTAAGTCTGAGTTCTATGAGTAATTTTCAGTATAATATCATTATCTAAATGAATTGTATATTTTAACCATCTGGAGAAATAATTCCTGAAGATGAGTAATTTTCTAAAGAATGTGGATTTGCTTGGTTTTTGTATCGTTAAGAAAATAGGATTTATATCTTTTAAGAATTCTTGTGTCAAGAGGCTAGAAATGAGCAATAGCCACCAAGACTAGAGGAAGGACATAGCCACCAAAAGCATTCAAAATAAAATTTTGAATATAGAAACATTTCCATATAGAAACAGCAAACATGTCAAATACACCCATCTGTTTACCAAGTTGTAACCACAGTTGTTACTTTAACAGCATCTTCCTCCCTGAGCTTTACAAATTGGGAGAGGAAAATATTTGCAGATTAGTATTTGTTGACTAGTTGTGCATGAAATGAAGTTGGAAGGGATGGTCTCACAGCAGGTAGAGGGCGTGGCTGTTCTTAAGTCTGCAGTGGTGCTAGCTAATGTGAGGGGTATATATCATCATCTGCCGTTCTTTCATTCTTTGAGATTCTACCTGCTGACTCCCCAGTTAGCTCAGGATCCTCTACCCTGAGAATGGGGACACTACATAGGTAGACAAACATATTACACACAAGTACTTGACTGCTATTTTTATTTATTGCAAAAGAAAAACAGTTAATTTCCGGTTATTAAATAATATCTACTGGTCAAAGATGCTCTGTTACCTGTTTTAGGGAAAGCATAACTGGGCAACTAAGGTTCTAAAGTCACATGCATATTTGTTCTCTGCTTTACTTTGAAGCTTTATGTATGCTTTTTTATATTTGTGGTATTTTCAATGTGATTTGAGAAAAATAAAACTTGGAATGTTGTAATTAATCTGAATTTTCCAGTATTTTATTACATACGAGTGCAGCTGAGGGAATGAAAAGAATATGGTCCAGTTCTCTCTGTGGTTCAGTCTCTAGACATGGGATTGGATTGACAGCTGCGGACATTGTATCAGTACTGTCAAACTGTCTCCCAAGTGGTGAGTTACCAGATCTGCACTTCCAAGGCTGACCTTTGTGTTTTGACTTTTGACTTTGGAAATTCAAGTAAAGACTTGTTGCTGTCAAGTCATTAATGGAATAATGAAGGTGTTCACAAGTTCTTATAAATATTTATATACTGACTGGGCAGTGGAGGCACTGCCTTTAATCCCAGCACTTGGGAGGCAGAGACAGGCAGATTGAGTTCCAGGACAGCCAGGGCTATACAGCGAAACCCTGTCTTGAAAAACCAACACACACACACACACACACACACACACACACACACATGCACACACACACACATGCACACACACTGTATCTTGACACCCTGATACATCCTGGATATCTAGCTTATGTTTTGCTAATGCGATGGGTATATGTTACCATTTC